>NC_056733.1:118253404-118360904 GCF_019279795.1 Protopterus annectens | reverse complement strand
CTGAGGTATCTCAAAGACACTGTGCATGAGACAGCCCACATCCCAGATTGTCTCTCTTAACATTTTAGGGAAACTTATTAAAACTAGTGACAAACATTCATTTAGCAGTGTAAATGCATCTAAACATGACAGAACCTCCCAATGTATTCCACAGATCATCACAGCCTCTATGCAAGTGAAATTAAATACAAGCAATTCTTAAGCAGAGGTCCAAGACAATAGACACAAAGGCAATAAGTGTCACTCATAGGCATTTTCTTGTTGCATTCTGAACAATTTTTAAAGCCAAGAGGTTTGTATTCTTTTTGAGACATAGTGGATAGTCAGTTTCACACTACTAAGCTACTTAAAAAAAAGGAACAAAGGGGAAGGCTAGAAAAATACAGCTCTACCATTAATAACAGCAGTAGAAACATTGTATGAAGTACTAAAACTTTTTTCCCCCCTATAACAGCAACTGAGAAACAACAAGCCCTCTAACTAAAAACAGGCAATAACATACTTTTTACACAAAAAAAACACAGTAGAAAGATTACAGGAAGCCCTATAAATTTAAAAAGGGAAAAAAACGAGAAGGGAAGGAAAACACAGCTTTCTAATTTAAACTGGTCAGAGGCGCTGTAACTTAAACGAACCTCAAGTACAGGAACTTATAATAACTACACTAAGAAGATTCAAAAGCAATTATAAAGTAATGTTATAGACAGAATTTGACTTCAAAGATAAAAAGAGATAAAAAAGAGATTAAAGACTTAGCCCAGAGCTGATCAACGTCCTCCACGCAGTACAGAAAATTAGATCTAAGGTATTTTACCAGTAGCATCATAGGAAGGGTATGATCCCACAAACTTGGTTAAAGTCCTCCAGCTAGCAAACAGGTCGAGACTGGTCTGATGCATCAGATCAGACCCTTCTGTGAGAATTAGGACAACACTGACAACATCACATCAGACATTTTTATTTATCCAGACACTCAGTTCAAATTTTACTTCAGTGGATTATCAAAATGAAAATGACTGGGTAGTGTATTTAACCACAACTGCGGTGGTGGTGCTGCGGTAGCGTTGTCGCCTCACAATAAAATGTCCTGTTCGACTCTCAGCTAGAGCATCTTCTGTGTGGAGACATGTGTGAATGGGTGTACCTTCGTTGAAGGTTGTGCGTCAGGGCTGGCAACTCGGCACGTAAAAATCTACTGCCAATCATTAGCGGACCGGAGTTCCGCTGTGGCGACCCCTAACCGGGAAAAGCCGAAAGACACAACAACAAGTATATTTGACCACATGTTCAGGATGTTGTTGCCATTACAGAGGATAAAGGATAAATTGAGCTTACTCTGAAATTTCATACACAGTGTGGATTTTAAATTATTCGTGTTGGAAGTAGTAATATCAAACAGCTGTTGGAAACTTTATGAACATTTTTTTTGTCTCATGAAGCCAGATAGCAAACATATCTGAGAACTGATGAATTATGTTAGAGTGAAAAACAGGGCCAAGGCAAAGCTTCAGTAATCAGTGTTGTAGTTGTGTTTGCAGGAAATATGTTTTCTTAGAGAATGAAAAAACTGTAATAATAATTTTGTTACTAAACATAGACATCAAGGATGCTTTCTATATGAAGCTGGTGTATACTCCATATGAATAATGAAGTCAGTGCTGTGGGTAATAAATGTTTTTTGTTGATTTATAAACAGAGGTGTCATTTTAAAAAATAAATTGTTTTTAATTAAGTATTTAATTAAGAGTGTTAGTAGTATGAAATTCATAATGCCTTTTGAACATTGCCCATTGAAGGATTTGAATAATATAAATGGTAGCTTACACTGTCAATAATTTCATATTCTGAATAAAGATGCATTTTATTAGATTTTTGTTGCTTGCTTTGGTGTTTCTGTGTGGACTTTGTGGTGAAGTGTTTGCTGCTTTCTTCGAATGGTTTAAATATATCAATGGAAGCCCAGTTCAGCAGGAAAAAGTATAATAAAAATAAATAAACTGGGCCATTTTTCTGATTCATACAGTCATTTAATTATCCTGTTCCCATTATTTCGACTTAGTCGTTTTTCATTTGTAATTATTATTTTACCATTATTGTCACTTAGTCTCTAAGATCTTAAAAGTCTCCAGTCTTCAACTAATTATTGGAAGTGCCTTCATCTGATTTGCCTTCTACTCATAGTATGATACAAGTATTATTCAATTAATTCTTTAACTTGCTTCTCATCTGCTTATTAAATTTAATTCACTGTCACAATGTCCGTGCATGGCCATTTCATTTTTTTTTTTTTTTGCAGTGAAGTCCTTGAAAGTTATCACATGAATATATTGCCATCCTTCCCCATTTAATTCATCTAGTTATAATATCCTGTGAGCATCTCTGTCTTGTACCTGTGGTAACCTGTAATTCTGCACCCAGTTTCCTATTTCTTCCTGCATCTCCTTTTATAGTGATTACTACTACACTGAAGCATGATTCCACTTTCAGAGCTCCTTAATCTAATAGTGCTTTTGATGGAGTCTGTGTCTCATCCAGTATGTTGTCTTAGTTTCCTATGGATACATTGAAATCTGATGCACCTTTCACAGGTTCCTTTTGAAATTCCAGTGATAGCAGATGTGTTCCTCAGAACAGTAAAACTAAAGGTGCAAAAAGGGAATACACAGAAGATGGTTGTGGTACCTTAGAGTATACCTCCCTTCCACGGTACAACAACCTTAGAGCTGGTGTGTGTAACTAGCAGGGGACTGAGGTGAAGCAATCCACCACATAATGAGGGGGTGCAGTGGAGCTTGGCCCTTACATGCTTTAATGACATTACAGAGAGTTTGAGCTTATTTGCATTCCACTGCTAGATATATTGTATTTTTCCTTACTTGGTGGACTTGAGGATCTTGTGCTATCAGATTGAAACCCCCCTTCTCAGTATGGTTTACTCTGCTACTTTGCTATGGATACAATAGAAGCTATGACCCATTCTTTGTGGGGTGTACATCCTTTTATGTACATATCCCTCATTCCAGGATTGTGATGTGCTCTGCTATAATGCTCTGGATGCACTGGCACCAGTGCTGTTTTTCAATTAAAAAACAAATAGAAAGTAGGGCCAAGGCAAAGCCCTGCCTGCACTCTGACTGCCAGTGTGGGTTTAAGCAGATTCTCTAATCATGTTTGAACTGTGTGTTTTTTTTTTCTGCATCATGCATTTCTTGTGATTATTCCTTAGCTCTCACTGAAACTCTCCTTTATTTAACCACACGTCCTTTCCTCCCTGACTGTTATCTCCCTCATTCCCTTCTGTACAGGCTTCAACTTTAGAGGTTCTCTTTGCTCCTCATAACACTCCTATTGGCCAGCATACCTCCTACTTCTTTCAAATGTCATTATTTTGTGGAATTCCATGAATTAATTACATTCTTATCAGTTCAAAGCAGAAATATGGCACATTAAGTGTGATGCTGTTGCAGAAGTACGTACAGTTGAAATTCATTTTTTGCTGATTAGAGCAACCTTAAAAAGGGCAACAGCAGTCCTAGACTTTGAAAATGAGAAAACAGTAACATTTAAACAACCAGTGAGTCTAGAATTCACAATCTCTTTAGATTATTATGTCAATGTTATAGATTAAGACAGTAAGGAAAGACGTTGTTGGAAAGAGATCTTCAAAGTTTCAAAGAACATAACCAAGGAAGGGGAAGTATAAAGTAAAAAAAAAAAACTAACAGCAGAGAGGACTAAAGCTCTGACATGTTCATGAGCTGCTTCCTGTGCCAAGATTACAGAGTTTGAATCTTTCCACATTCATTTGCCTATGTTGTGATCTTGAGCAAGTCACTTAACCAGACTGTGCTTTGGGGAAATAGTGAACTTGAGTTGGATTCCTTAATGGTTACCCACACTGCATGCCTAGTAACTACCTATGAACTGCATCTTCAATTAGGAAATACAATTATGGTTGTCTAAACTCATTTGTAGTTCATGAAACAAAACCCTGATTGTATTCTGTCTTGAGACAGATTGTTGCCAGTTTCTGTTCTCCAAGGCACTAAGTCTAACGACTGTTCATGCCTTCGCAGTATCCTCCCTTACCCAGTACCACCTTTATATAGGAGTCCTTCCTACACCAGTCAGTCCTGGAGTCAGAGGTTTGACTGAAGTGTAGCAGACCTAAACCTAGATGCATTGTTGTCCCTTGCCATGGACTTGCTTGAACTTGAACCTGATATTTAGTGCACCATGCATATCATCAACCACTTTACATGTTTCAATGGAGGTTGTCAAAAGTTGTAAAGAAATGCACTCATTGCTGGATAAAAAAGCATGGACCACCTCAGTGACAGTGGTGGAGAATTTAGTAATTGTGTAATTAAATATATGGCAAACAACTCCAGTACTGACACTAGGACCACTGTACCATGTAGTTTATAGGTACGTACTAGGCTGTGGATCTGTGAGGATCTTAAGAAGCCTTACATTCCCGTGGTAGTTTTTAGCCCTTTTATTTTGCATATGAATAACCTAGAGAGGGCAGAACAAGGATATTTTGGGACATTTGCATGTTTCTTCTATCTGTGAGGGACAGAGGTGTTAAACCAGGGATGAATTTGTAGTTAGTCATACATTCATACAAATTATGTCTGAATAGAGTAAGAGGAGTGTGTATGCTGGGAGGAGGACAGTTCTAGAGAAACAGTATTCCATATGATACATACTTATCCCTCCAACATGCTCTGTTTGTTTTGAAAAAAAGGTTGAGATCCATAGAGTAGGTGTTTATAATAACACTGGACTTGTGAATGAGTAATAGGTCTGACAGAATAGGGTCTGGGGAAGCTCTATGTTTGAGCTTGATGTTGCCTCATAGTAGCGTGTATAATACTGAGAAAAGGGGCAAAGCTTTGAGATGGTCTGTGTAGTTTTTGCAACTTGGGTCCTTGATTCTTTTAGTGAGAAATCATTGTGGTGGTTCAGTTGTGACAAGTGTTTGGACAGGTACATAACAAAAGGGGCATTATACTCAATGGTCAGCCTAATGAGTGCTGAGTACAGAGGAATGGTAACATCCTAGAACTTGAATGCAATACCTTTAGGTACAACCTATACAGTAAAAAAGGACTTCCTTACAACAGTGAATATGTGGTGATAAAAAGACATTTCATTGTCAATGTAGGTTCCCAGATCCCTGACTATGGGATCAGTTTTCAGGGGTGTGCTGTTAATGTGATCTCTACAAGGAGAGTCATGTTTGACAAAGGATGCAGTTATACACTTCTTGGTATTTAGTTTTAGTTCATGGTTTTGACACCAGCTATTTGTTCTGTTCAGGCCCTCTTGGAGGATCTTGGTTTCCTCTAGGAAGTTTATGATGGCACCGTATTTGCAAACTGGGTTAGCCACAAACCCTTAACATTAGCTTTGACCTTCAAGAAGTAAATGCCAAAAAGGAGTGGTCCAAGGACCTGTAACCATGAGGTAAACAACTAACAGGTCTTTTAGAGGTGGTAGAACTGCCCACCCTAACTTCCTGGGTTCTAGTTGTGAAACAATTTGCTATTCAAAGAGTTACATAGGGATTAACATTTAGCTGAAAGAGTTTATCTACAGTGCCCAAGTGTGAGATGGCACTGGATGCCTTTATGAGTTCTAGGTATGTGTTGTGCATCATTTTGCCCTTGTATATTGCTTCAGTAACTTTCAAAAATGTTGAACAGGTTAAGCAGGCAGGACCTGCTCTTGATAAATCCAAAATGGGTGGGGTCTAGAGTCTGTAGCTTACCTGTATCCTTATTTATTAATTCCATAGTGATTTTTTTTCCATAGCCTAAGAGATGAGACTGGTCAGGCTTATAGGTATTTAATTAACTGGACCTGTTGAAGCTCCACCTTTGTTTAGGGGAATGATTGTTGCTGTCCTCCGTTTATCTGTCTTGAAGCCTGTTTTGATGCTGATATAGAATAGCTTCCATAGGGGTTCAGATAAGTCATGTTTCAGACTGATCAGTAGGCAGCCCTGTATGTTATCTGTCCCCACAGACATAATGGTCTTGGTCTTAGAGAGGTCCTTCAGAACTTATTCTCTGGAGATTTGAGGATGTGAACTGAGTATTTTGGAGGTTTGGAGAGAGGGTGAAGGTTGAGCTGAATTTTTCTGATAGTAGATTGGCTATGTCCTCTGAGTCTGCATATATGGTATCATTTAGTATTATCTCTATATACTACTGGACACTGTTTCTGAAATTTCTGTCATAATTAGGGAGAAGGCTTTCTAGCTATCCTTTACCTGGGTGGCTATTTTTCCCTCATATCTGGCTATGGTTGATTTGATCATAATCTAAACTTTCTTTTTTTGTGTAGCAAGAGTGTTTTTGGCATCTTGAGGCTTGGATTTATTTTTGTGTGTAATATTTTTTTTTAAATAGCCTGTTTATATTTGGATTCCAACACAGGGGATTTATTTTTGAATTTGCCACTGTATTTATTTTAAAGCAAGACAAACACATCTATTCAGCTATTTAGATGGGCATAGACTTTGGTAGTAGGTTCATCAAGGTGGAAGAAGCTTTTGAATTTATAAGGGTATCACTTAGTTTCAGTAGATTAACCTTTGCATAATCTCTGAATACTGAGGTATTGGAAGATGCTTCAGACTTCATTCTTATGGTGAATCTGATTGACTTATGGTCTTAATTAACAAGGGAGAAAATTACAATTGGTCAGGAGCAAAGTTGCCCCGTATTGGTAAAGACCAAATAAAAGACTTTATTGTCACTGTTTAGGGTATGAGCTTACTGGTCTAGGGAGTTTGATTTGATGAATTCTAGTAATCTCTGGGCATACATGTCTGAGGATGCATAAGTTTTTCACTTTATGGAGGAGTAGTCAGTCTCCAATGAAAATGTTTTTTGGTTTAATACACAGAGACCTCCATACTAGTTGTATAGGAGGTATGGGCCATGGGGTATATAGAGGGGGTACTATAGGTAGCTATGATATGGTAAGGAGTTTTCTTAATAGTAAGTTGGGCATGGAGAAGATCCAGATTATTATTTGTCTAATAAATCTGGAGATGAAGCGTTTTTTTTAAAGAATATGGAAACACCACCAGTTTGAGTCTTTATATAATGCTGTAAGCCTGAATGTTTGATAGGTACTGAAACCCTGCACTGATGGACTGCTTTCAGTGGTCTTGAACCAGAACTCTGTGATGATCCATTATATCTATGTTTTCCAAGGTAAGGAGTGTATGTCAGGAGTGGAACTTTTTGTTAAAACACCCAGTATTGAGCAGCAATGCCTTAATGCTATTCAGATTCTTTTTAATTATGCTTTAGTAGACTGACATTGTTTAAAAAAAGCATTATGGGGGCGGACAAGAATTGAGCCAATACACAAAAGTTTTGCAGTTAATTACATGTCTCACACACTGTGTCTGGTGGTTTAAGTAGTAGGTGGTTGTCAGGGAACAAGGCAATTGCTACATTGTCTCAGGATGCCATTTCAACCAGTCTGGCTACAGAGTGAACTGGAAATTAAACATTCATCATTCCAGGTGTCTATTAATGGTGGCTGAAGAGGACGTACCTTTGGATTTAGAGTTGACATACTAGAGATGTTACTTGTCTAAAACAAACAATTGAGCAACACACAACCTAGCATGAATCAGAAGCTCTTTGCACAACTGTTGACAATTCAAAGTACAATACAAATCAGGCGAATAGGTTGTATAGAGCAACTTAAGGCTCTAAATGCCTGTGTCTGTACAGTGCAGCCAGCCTCACTGTTGCATTCAGGATAGTTTTGTACTAAATTGTTTTACCAGCCAATAGCAAGACACTTGAATTTAACCTGTTTAGCAAATCATGTCCTCATCTAGCCTGGAAACCTTTTTCTGCCACCAGATTGATCCAGTAAAGTAGTTATAGCAAAAAGTCACTAATTTATCAGTAAAACAGTGCATGCAGTGTCAGTAAACTCATTAAATAATTCTGTTAAAGGTCATTTAGCTGGTCATCCTGGCTACATTTAGAGCAGTTCAATCCAGTTTAATCTGGTCACAAAATGGAGCACTTTGCTGTTTGTGTAGCTTTGCATAGACCTTGGAGTGAAGACCTCCTATAAAGATGCAAAAACACTAATACAAATAATATTAAAAGTACAAGTTAATAGTGGATGTGACAGGGAAGACTGTATTAGGTTGGGGTCTGATGGCAAAATATGCTACGTAGAATGTACTTGGCTACAGTCTATATCAGCATGTGTTTGGTCCAACCTCGAACCTCCCTTCTGTCCTGATTGATAAGCTACCTTCTCTAGAAGGAATCACAAGTAACATTTTAGTGGAAGAACATACTTCATCATTACATGTGTCAGGGACAGCATTTGCTGAGGCCACATATTCAGGCAGAGTTTAGAGAGCACTACGGAAACAACTTCATAAAACAAATGAAAGGTGTGGAATGGGAAGCAAGGTATAATACACAGGGGCTGACTGTGTACAGTGGAAAGGACCTGCAGTTGTCACTGGCCAGGAATGAGTCATGGTATTTCGTTAACGTTACTCTAGTTTATTTAAATGTACATTATTTCAGGCTGTATAATAGGCTCCTAGGTAAGTACTAGGTAACTAGTCTACAGTCTGTTCTACACCTAGCCAATATCCAGATGGTGACCAACAGTGAGAATAAAACCTGTTCCTTGTATCTGTGAGGTAAGTACTTTAGTCATTATACCAATCCCCATCCCCAGAAAGAAAATGGAGGTAGAGGGAACCAAACCATGGACTATGGGAAAAGGCAATGGAACTTTAATGCCATGGACATTAAGTCTACATTTTTACTAGGCATGGACCTCCATTGTGGTGTTTAAATCTGTCACCTTCATGAGGTAAGTTGTACAACTGTGGAATCACTGGATAGCGCACTTAGCTCTGTGTGTAGCTTAGTCTGAAACAGAACCACTTCACACAACTTTGGGAAGTGTGTTTATGGTCTTACAGATGCCCCCTCTGAAGTAAATACAATGCCAAATTCAAAATAAACCCCTATAGTAGAACCCAAATATAAACAGGCTCTACAATAAAACAAAAAAAAGCTCTTGCTAAATTTAACAGGGGACTCTGGCCCCAGATTAAATCAACCAAAGCTTGGTATGAGGTAAAAAGTGCTACCCAGGTAAAAGACAACCACAGAACCTTCATTAACTAGGTTTGAAACCTTAGAAACAATGCCCCAACACTGTCCTTGTAGTAAATGATTTCACATAGTCAGACCCAGAAGTCATAGCTGATCTACTAGCAGATAAATTTAGCTCTAACTTGTCCACCCTCTGCCTTCACACATTTCCAGATCTCATGCATACATCTTCACTCCCATGCTCAAGTCTCCCATGAACAAATCATCAATGCACTATCCAAAGCAAAGAACACTGGTTGTATGGGGCTGGATAACATGCCACCCTGAGTACTGGCCAACCTAAAACAGGACCTTTCAGACCTGGTACATAGGCTATTCAGTTTCAGCCTACAAACAGGCTTTGTGCTCGACAAATTTAGGACAGCAACTGTAATCCCCTTACACAAAGGTGGGGTGCCAACAGACCTGGGAAATGACTGGCCCATTAGTCTGACCAGCCCCATCTGTAAGGCTATGGAAAAGTTCATTATGGAATTAATTAAAGACATAGGTAACCTACATACTCTTGACCCAAGCCAGTTCAAATTTGTTAAGGGCAGTTCCTGCGTACTTAACCTGGGTTAATTCTTTGAGAAGGTTACTGAAGCAATGGATAAGGGCAAATCAGTGTACACTGCATATCTGGACTTTGCAAAGGCATTCAAAATCACTCCACACTTGAATATCATGTAAGATAAACACTGTTACAACTGCTAAAGCTGCCTATGGAAATAAAACAAACTGCAAGAAAAACCTTCTGCAGACCACCACATCACCACGATGCAACTGTTAAAACCACAAATGTATTGAGTAAAACTGTAAAATGCAGGAATAAAAATCGGTACGATAAGCGCTTTCGGCTGATATAGTCTTCTTCAGATCATGTGTGATTCCTGCTACAGATTCTATTTAAAACCCTGATGTCCAATCACAAATGTGGGGTGGACCACATATGCAGATGCAGATTCATAGTCTTAGTACTGATTGGAAGCATAGTGGCCAACTGCAGTTCTAGAAATTAGTCAACAGCCAGTAGTGAGGCATTCAATAGTAACCTTCCTATTGGATAAGCTTCTTAGTTTTAACCAATTGTTTTCTTAGACATGTATCCCTGTGGTGATAGGATAGAGGATTAAAAATATCGTATGAGACAAACCCAGGTTCTCGTACAAGAACAAATGGAAAATAAAAAGCCTCTTATGTAATAAAGATGGCTTCGGTCACCAGACACCCTCAGTAAGAAAAGGCATTTTCATTTGCCATCGTTGTAAAGCTTGTACTCACATTGACAGCAGCAACACTTTTATTCACCCTATTTCTAATAGCACCTATGTTTTTGATGTATTTGCAAACTGTACTACTAAGCATCTTGTCTATATGGCATCTTGCTGCTCTTGTAGAGCTTTCTATGTAGGAAAAACTGATCAGCACCTTAAGGATCGTATTCTATGTCATATGAGATACATAAGGAATGCTGATTTAAACAATGCGCTTGCTATGCACATTGTTCATAATCCAACAAATGTTTAAATTTAAAGTCCTGGAATGTATTCAACCTAGCTTAAGAGAAGGTGATATAAAGAATCGGGCAGAAATAAGATAAATCAACTGAATTATTAATTTAAGAGCACATTGTCCTTCAAGCTTAAACAGTGTAGAGACATTAAGACCTATCTTTGGGCCCTGAGGAAGCTTTGTAACTTAGAAATTTTATTTAATATGATGCAGTGTTTCTTACCTACTGCTGCTACAAAGCTTCCAGTAGTTGTATTTGCTGCCTCTGTTAATACCAACTATCACACACACTTTTTGTTGCCATGACAATGAACCACAAGTGGATGATTGGACTCAATATAATAACCTATCACCATAGGGATACATGTCTAAGAAAACAATTGGTTAAAACTAAGAAGCTTATCCAGTAAGAAAGTTATGACTGAATGGCTCACTACTGGCTGTTGACTAATTTCTAGAACTGCAGTTGGCCGCTATGCTTCCAATCAGTACTAAGACTATGAATCTGCATTTGCATATGTGGTCCACCCCACATTTGTGATTTGGCTTCTGAGTTTTAAATAGAATCTGTAGCAGGATTCACATAAGATCTGAAGAAGGCTATATCAGCCGAAAGCGCTTATCGGACTGATTTTTATTCCTGCATTCTACAGTTTTACTCAATAAATTTATGGTCTTAACAGTTGCATTGTGGTGCCGTGGTGGTCTGCCAAAGGTTTTTCTTACACTCAAATATCATAGATAAACTATTCCAGTTAAATGCTAATCCCTGTGTTATTCATTGGATAGTGAATTGGATCACAAATAGAACCCAAAAATGTATGGCGGGCTGATGTACTTCCTCCAAAAGACCTATCACTAGTGGCATACCCCTGGATTCAGTCCTTGGGCCACTCCTCATTCGCATTTATGTCTTGGAGACCAGGCTGACCATGTTTCCAGATGCATGTAAACTTGGCTCATAGGTGTATACTAGGCTAACGATTATACTGGCCCTTATATGCCTAGTCATACAACCCAAATGTGATATACAAATTTGATTTATATAGATGGTGATTTAAGGCTGCCTGTGTCCATCAGAGACACAGGAGCCAGGCCAGGGGTGAATTTCCAATTACCCATCCATTCATCCAAGTTGTACTTAAAAAGGAATAGGGAGGAACTCTACTCCACATGGACAGGGAGCCTGTTCCAGAGAATGAGAATTCTCCAAGAAACATATCTATCTCTACAACATGTCCTATTTATGTCACAAGCAAACTTTAGGTCTTTTAATGTAATACTGTTTGTTTTGGTGATTTGCAAAAGGTTCATCAAAACAGGGTCCAGGGATGCCCTGTATGCCAGGCAAAGATCACCTCTCAGAAGTCTCTGTGATACCAAGTAAAGAAACAGGGCTTTGAGGTGATCACCATAGGAAAATGTGTTTACTCCCTGTATCCTTTTTGTAAGGAACCTTTGTGGACATTCCAGTTGCTGCATGTGTCTGGTCAGGGACATACCAAAAGGGCATTATACTCTTTGAGAGGTCTGATGAGGGCCTAGTACAATGGTATGATGACCTCTCTGGACCTAGATACCATACCCATGCTTATAAGCTGAGCAACATAGAAGGATTTTCTTGCTACCATGGACACATGCCAGTTGAAAGCTTGGTTACTATCTACATGAATTCCCAGATCCCTGACTAGTGAATCAACTTTTAAGGGTATTTTATTGATGACATAGTTTCCTGGGGTGGTATACTTCCCAAAAGATACTGTAAAAGCATTTCCTGGTATTTTGTTTTAAACCATGGCTTTGGCACCAAGCATTTGACTGTATTACACTTTCCTGAAGGGTGTTCTCATCTTGGAGGGATTCAATGACTGCTCCCAGTTTGCATTCATCTGCAAACTTGGTCAGCCATTGGATGCCAAACAGGAGTGTGCCCAGCACAGTGCCCTGGGGGACTCCACTGGTGACCTACCACTTTGTGGAGGTGGTTTCACCAAGTCAAACCTCCTGGTGCCATCTTAAACTTCTCAGAGGACACCAAGATCTTCCAGATCAGCCTTTCCCAAACCAATAGCTGGTGTCAAAACCATGAACTAAAACTAAATGTCATGAAATGTATTATGGTATCCTTCTGCAAGCAAGAATTCACCTGTAACTATCACATTGACAACACATAGACAATGAACTGCCCTTTGATCACCATGTAGCCACTATTATAAGAAAGTGCTTTTTCATTGTACAGCTTATTACTAAGGGTATGTTGTCCAGGTCCAGGGATGTGATCATTTCACTGTATTTCACAATCATCAGGACAATCATAGAGTATGATACCTCCTTCAGAGTGAATCTGTCCAAATATTTCACACAATTTAAATGCTAGCAGCAATGTTTTACTAAGAAAATCAAGGGACTAAATCATAAAAACTGTGCTAACCATCTCAAAGCCTTTTCCCTCTTCTCTGTTTCATACAGGCTACTAAGGGCAAGCTTTGATTCATGTACAGAGCCTCAACAGAGTCTGTCCCATCTGACCCATTGCACATTCACAAGCCCAATGAGGGCATAAATACTCACTCAAAATCGAAATCTCTTTTGCACCCTAACTAGAACATCTTGGAGGGATAGATGCATATCAGAGAGGATATCACTTCTTTAGAAGAACATGTTGGAGGGATAGATGTATATCAGAGAGGATATCACTTCTTTAGAAGAACATGTTGGAGGGATAGATTCATATCAGAGAGAAGATATCATTTTTTTAGAAGAACATTTTGGAGGAATAGATGTATATCTGAGAGGATATCACTTCTTTAGAAGAACACGTTGGAAGGATCAATGCATATCAGAGAAGATATCACTTCTTTAGAAGAGCATGTTGGAGGGATAGATGTATATCAGAGAGCATATCACTTCTTTAGAAGAACATGTTGGAGGGATAGATTCATATCAGAGAGAAGATATAATTTCTTTAGAAGAACATTTTGGAGGAATAGATGTATATCAGAGAGGATATCACTTCTTTAGAAGAACACGTTGGAGGGATAGATGCATATCAGAGAAGATATCACTTCTTTTAGAAGAACATGTTGGAGTGATAGATGTATATCGGAGAGGATATCACTTCTTTAGAAGAACATGTTGGAGGGATAGATGCATATCAGAGGGACTATCACTTCTTTAGAGTCATTTTCCTCCCAGTGTAAAGTATTTCTTTTAGAGTCTTCAAACATGAAGTGGACAAATGGATGGGTGATCACAAATTCATAACTGATTTAGCAGCCTTATCCCTCATGGCTAGGGGCAACATGTTCATGTTCTGCTCCTCTCCGAGTTATTCCTACTTAAAATACAATAGCTAAAAACTTAGTGGAAATTTATGGCTAGGCTTCTATAGATCTTCACAGATCAATACCCTAGCAAGTACCTATGATCCTGCTTTACTGGTATAACAGAGTACAAGACATCATTAGGTCAGGAGGGAGAGACTTCCAGGTTGACCTCATTATGCTTTACTGGCTAAAGGGACCAAAGCATCACTGGAATGCCTCTCTGCCATGTGGATGACTTTGTATGATGTAGCTCACAAACCTTTATTTTGCAGTTAGATATTCCCTCTTTGAAAGCTACCCTTCAAGCTGGCAGTGAAGAAAATTACCACTTTTTATGTGGGATTGGACTTGGCTGTCATCTGTAGGACTACATGAAAAAAATCAGCCTGTTCTCATCAAACCCTCAAGCAGTACAGTAAGGATTTACCTCTTACCCAAGTTGTGATGAACTTATTTACAATGAAAAAAAGGACACATTCTCAACGTCATTAAGTAAAGCAGATCAGATGTCCATCATTCCCAATGCAGCAGTAACTTTAGGTTGTATGGGTTGTATCCTGTTCAGGGCAAGGCAACCAGCCAGCTTCCAAAAATTCTGGCCTCCTCCCATATTTTCACTCTGACTGCTGATTAGGCAGATGTGGAGGGAAATAAGCAGTGAAAGTGAAGTTTTCCTCAGTACTTTATTGAGGGTCTATATTAGATGAACGAATGTTTAAAATGTCTAGTATGACATGCTTGACAGCTTTTAAGTGAAAGTTCATCTAGGCGAAACCCCATAATGTCGAAACAAAGAGTTTCAAAAATTTATAGTTGGTCAGCCGTCAGGAAGCCAATGGCTGACGGTTAAACTGTACTGTACACCATTAACCCCCCCCCCAAAAAAAACACAAAAACAAATCAACAAACAAAATAAAGAGGGGGGCTTTGCTCCCCACACCCCCCTGCTTAAATATACCAACTCCAAGATCGCACCACAGTGGAGGACTGTTATAACATTACACAGGGTGAACAACGAGACCGCACCACAATGGAGGACTGTAAGAATGGCTAGGCAAGGTAAATGTTCTGACGTCCGCCATTGGCTTCCTGACAGCTGGCCAACTATAACTTTTTGAAACTCCTTGTTTCGACATTCTTAGGTTTTGCTTAGATGAACGGTTGCTTAAAAGCTGTTGAGCATGTCGTACTAGATATTTTAAACATTCGTTCATCTAATAGGAACCCTTATTGCCACCTAATGAAGAAGCAACTCAGAGGCTTCACAGGAGCAGCAGCTGAGTTTCATCTTCATTTCTATCAGTTAAGTCTTGTGGGAGCCATTTATGTGGGCAGAGATTATTATGGAGTATGTCAGTGCTTGTGCACACTTTGTGAGAATGTACCTGCCATTTTTTTCTTTCAGACTAAGTTTTTTTTGCAAAGGGGTTTCTCACATGATTTCATTGTGCTGCTTATATGTTACTTTGAGGGAACTGCATATGTGAGTGTAAGTATGCTGCTTCTGAACACTTTTTGACAACTTACCTTCTAATCAATGCATTCCAACAAATTGTACTGCCTTTGAGACATTCTTCTTGGTTACATCATGGATACTTCTCCCTGCTCCTGCTGCTTTATTTCCTGCTGTATCTAGAAAGAAAAAAATAATGTACCAAAGAGCCTTTGCTGACACTGAGGAATCAGGCAGTGCCTCAGCTGATAGTGGGTGAATCTGTAGTGGCCATTTGTCATTTCTTAGACCCCAAATGAGCCCAGATTTGCAAGCCACCCATGCCCCTTATATCCAGAAGAGATGGAACACACTGAATTCAAATGAGTGCCCCCAGACACTTTCTTACTGACTTCCAGCAGATCATCTAGTACATTTGATGAAGAGCTACGAAAGTTCTGCAGATCTCTAATACTGAAATCTTATAAGTCTAAGCATCCCCCCTTTTAACTATAAAGATAGCGCTAAAGATGCAGCAAGAACTCAGCTGGAGCAAAGACATCAGAAAAATACATTTTGTCAGTACTTGATTCTAGCATGATGTTGCCTGACTGTCAACTTTGATAATATTTAATTCTTGTTTTCAAAACTTGGCACAAATCTGTTCTTTAAAACTAGCAAGACATTTATGGTAAATAGCAAAATCATTTAAGCTTTGTTCTTTAAATCATTACACAAAAAGACATAAAAGAACCACTTTATATGAGGAAGAAAATGATCAATCGAACTGTGATTGCGTCACGTTAAAAAAGACTATTCTAATCACTGCTTATTGTTTAATCTTAATTTTTAATGCATTTCCAGAAATGTTGTTTTTTAATGATTATTGTACTATAAAACAATTGTGTAAGTAGAAATTTGTAAGGATCAAGAGTGACCCTGCCTGAACCATGCCCCTGATGACATCACAAAGAAAATCCAACCCGCAAATTAAATGGGGTAGGGACATCCCTTGGCAAACTCCAAATCCAGATCACATCATATAAATACCCTCTGCTTAACCATTGTAACTTAGAAACCTTGGAACAGCGCTAATCTGCCTAAATATGAAAGTAATGCAGAAGAGCTTGAAACTACAACAAAGATTCAGAATGTGATTCTTCGTTTACAAAAAAATGTCATTTTAATAACGTGAACCACTGAATGATTACTTAATCAAAGGTTTACTCCCTAACAGGTAACATTAACTCAACAAAACTTCGAACCAGATGAAACCACAAACCTGATACAACAGACAAGGAAGTATCCTACCTAATGTCAGTGTTCAAAACAACTGAGATATGACAAAGGTTATATTCTTCTACATCAGACTAACCCCCGAGCAATTTTTCCGTTCCACTGACGAGGCGCAAAGAAGAAAAAGTTTAAAATGGGAAAAAGTGTAAACCAGAGAGCTGCAAACACTCATCTAGTTTTGTTTTTATTCTTTTAGGCTCACCCCTCCAAATTCTGAGGGGAGAGAGAGCTTTGAAGCTGATGACCACATTCTGTGCTAGGTGAGACCACTGAATTCATTCATTGTATGTCTCAAACCACTTACTTAACCTCTCCTGGTTCCTTTGGTGTAGCCCTTTCAGCCACCATGAACTGGGGATCAGCCATGTCGGTAGTTCCAGTGACCAATCCAGGCACAGGAGAGACATTTTTTCTGGGTCAGAGAGACACTTTGAGAAATGTTGTTCATGGTAGTTGGGGAAAGGCATCTAGATGGAGAAGTGCCTTCTGTGAGTTGGTCTTTATCCAAACCATTTCCTGTAAAGAAAAAGAAAAAAAAACAAAAGATTGAACATGGTTCATACGAAGACATTATGCCTGTTAGAACAGTTGATTGTATTACCATAGACAGGCAATTATTACAGGTGGTTAATCCTGGAGCTCAGAAATCCTTACATGAGAATAATGTCAGCAGAGATATTCCTGAAAACGTGAGAGATTTCTGACATAGAGCCTGACATGGATTTTTTTCCCAAGCACAAATTTCTGATTCAGAAGAAACTTGGTTCTCGTAATTCCCTTGGAGAAATTTTCCTTTTCTCAGATAGTAGCTAAGCTGAATGAGGTGTTTTTTATTGTAAGAGGTGGATGTTCCCCCTGTATTAGGAAATATTATATGATCAAAAGTAAATATGCCTCCTTCCACTCCCATACCTCCTGTCGTACCATCCTCGCAGAATGTATTTAATGCTGCCTATAGTAATCCTGACTCTTAACCTTCAGTTCCCAAAATGACAGACTTAGACAACTAACAAACGTTTGTTTTCCCACCTCAAGTCTGACCCTGTGGCTATAGCTTCATCTTTGCCAACTGGAATAGACCTTAGGTTTCTTCCAATGTTTCTACTATGGACAAAGAAGGAAAGGTATTACAGATTTGGTAAGAGAATATTTTCTTCTTCCACTCTGATGTATAAAAATAATTCTTAACTATCAGACGTGTGGAAGTTTACTTTTTTCTGTAGATGGTTTGAAGAATTACCTGCTATACTTTCTCCTCTAACATTTCTCAGGTGTCAAAACCTGCCTTAAAGAGTATGTGTGATTGTGCTGATGCTGTGTGTAGGACCACTGCTACTGATGTAATGTTGAGAAGGTATGCCTGTGTATGTAATCAGACATTTTCTAATGATAGTCAAATAACAGTTCCAACAACAGATACAGGCTACAACTGTAAATAAGGAATACCAAATAAAACAGAATCAGCATGACCACCACAGCTGATAGCATCCAAGTATTTTATATGTAAATTTAAATTTTAAAAACATTGTGATGAGCTGTTTGATTTTTTTAAATTTATGTGTTTGTGACCTTAATTTTATGATCTGAATGAGCATTTAGTGGAAACGCGAAAGCGCTTATCTTTGTTTTATCATTTTTTATTAAAATACTTGGATGGTATCAGCGCTGATGGTCATGCTGATTCTGTTTTATTTGATATTTTCTAATGAGGTAAAGTCTGGAAATTTAAATTCAGCTTTAGAAAAGGAGGTTTGGCTTGGCCCCTCTGCTACTAGGGTCCTCAAATAGTTTGATGAGTGTGGGAAATTAGTACAATGAATTTCTAAGATTTTTTTCATACACCCTCTTAAAAATCTCCCAAATCTTCTTTTCCTACTATAAAAAAAAAAAAAAAAACAGAACAAACAGTCCCTGCCTTTTCCACCCAAACAGGAAACCAAAAAGAGATGGCAGGAGAGGAATAACAAGAAATAAGCATCTTCTGCAAAAAAGGGGGTAGTCTACTCATTCAGAATGACAATGTCAGCATTCTCATCCCCCCCCTCTAAATCTGTCCCAGAAAGTGTCTGTGTGCATTCCTCTTACAAGACAGATTGTTTCAAGACTCTTGAGTGATAAAAGTGGTTCAGGAGGGATACAGTTGGCACTGGATACAAATCCTTCCTTTCAGGGACGTTCCTTCTCATCTCCGAACCAAACAGAGTTGATTTCTTCCGGTTCTTCAGCACTTAGCGTATGAGTCATAGAACCAGTGCTGCTAGATCAATGGGACAAAGGCTTCTATTCCAGAATGTTTCTGGTACCACGGAAAGTCTTCATGGAGACCGGTTCTAGATCTTTCCTTTCTCAAGATGTTGACCCTTCAGACTCTGTTATCCCTTATTCCATAAGGGAGTTTTTTATGATAGCAGTAGATCTAATAGATGCATATCATCATATTTGCATATCCACAAGCATCAGGAAATTTCTCGGATTTTCTGTGTCAGGGTCACATTGTGAGTTTTTTGTATTACTCTTTGGGTTACTTACAGCTCTAAAGGTGTTTACAAAGTGTCTATATCCAGTCATAGTTAATTGAAAACTGAATGTCATTCACATATTTCCTTATTTAGACAACTTACTAATCTTTACAGAGACTTTTCCCAGATATTGAGAGCCACTAGAATAGATTTCTTCTCTTCTAACCAATCTGAAATTACAGATATATATTCAAAAATCCTCCTTGACTCTGACACAGGATTCTCTTTCTGGGGTATCTTATAGACACTTATCAGTAAAAAGCATTTTTGACTAGGAGAAGGTAGATTTTTATTTGGAAACTTCCTTACACTTCTCTAGTCAGTCTCTGACTTCAGCCAGAAAGTATCTGAAGATCTGGGACTTCAATGGCTTCTATGAGTCTCATGATTCCTTTCCCCAGATTACACATAAGAAGGATTTAGTGACTTCTAAAAATACATGGACCCAAAATTTGCATCCTCTGGAATTTCAGTTTTGGGCTTTGTCAAAAGGGAACTGCAGCTGTAGACACTGCAGATAGAAGCAAATCCAGATCTCCCCTTTATTCCTAAAGTTCCAAGTTAATATGCAACTGCAGATACCTGAAATTTTGCTTGGGGGTAGTTTCTATGGGGAGGTAAATGGGCAAGGCCTGTGAAACTCCTAAGACAGACCAAAGTGCTTAAATGTCAAAGAAATGTTGGCTGTGATCCTTGCCTTAAACTGTCTTCATCACCTATTGTCTCAAGGACCTCTTCAGGTGATTATAGACAACACCACATTGATGAGGTATATAAACAACCAGGTAAGTACCAGGTTGTACCCTCTGTGCAGGCTATCTGCCTTCATACCCCTTAGTCCTCCAAGCATCTTGTATTCTGTCACAGCAAAATGTAGTGGCAGACAAGCTTGACTAGAGCAGATCTTTGCAAATGGAAATTGAATAAGGGGGTCTTCCAGGAATTGATCCAGTTATGGGGAACACCTCAAATAGATCTGTTTGTTTCCCTTCAAAACAGATAACTGAACAAATTCTGCTCCAGGTCTCCTTGCAAACAAGACTGGAAAACAGATGTATTTTCTTTCTGTGGTTGAGAATGTTGATTTATATCTTTCTTTCCTTTCCACTGATTTCCAGGTTATTTCTGAAGATTCAGTATGACTCCCAAAAGATCATTGTGGTGATTCCTGTTTGGCCCAGGCAAAATTAGTTCTCATTTCTTATAGAAGAACCTACCCGCACAAGACAAGGGGAGTTTGATACACCCCAGTCTCAAGCATCTTCAACTAACTGCTTGGATAATTCAGTTCTGATTCCTTTTAGCACCTCTTTCATGAAGATTTGCAGTAGGTATTAAAGGAGGCAAGAAAACATGCTACAAGTTAATCTTACATTGGCAAGTGGAAATGATTTTCTGTTTGGTGCCTAGCTAATAACCAGTGTCCAATCAGGGATTACGTACCACTGGTGCTTGAATATTTGTGCGAGTTACTATCCTGTGGCCTGTCTTACTCCTGTATCAAGGTACATCTTGTGGCCATTTCATGGTATGTGAGCCCTATCTGTTTTTCATAGGGTCTCACTTTTCAATCATGCCAAAAGTGGTTTATTTTGAATGAGGCCATCATTCTCTCAGTGTTCTATCCAGACTCTCAAAACCAGGGAGAAAAGATTCTACATACTGTGGACATGCATAGGCAACTCGGGTACTGCCTTGATAGAACTAAACTATCATAAAGTTACACAATCCCCCCCACACACACCTTAACCACCTCTTCTATTCCCTAACCTTTTCCACTCAGCCACCTTTCTTCTTCAACCACTCCTTTCCTCTTCTTCTCTCCTCCCTCCTAGCCACATCTCTCCCCCTTCACCCCTACACCTAATCACAAAAGACGATCATCTGATCACCTACTAAGCTACTTTCTTTCCCTCTTTGCTTAACTACTTTTGTCTCCCTCCACACCCACAACAAATCGCTAAACCTCTTACCATTCAGTCACCTCACTATACTTTTAATCTTCAGCAAACCACTTCCATACTTTCAGTTGTCTCGTACTCAAACTGTTAACACTATCAGAAGGCATCAACAAAACAAAAAAAAGAAGAATTGGCCATCCGTTTATGAACTACACCAGTGGTGTATACCATATGTTATTGTATTCACCAAATAAACTGTGAAAGACCTGTGTGATAGAGTGTGATGCAACCTGTGTAAAAAATTGAAACAAAATTTCTACTTTGTATTTTACCTTTTTATTATTTTACTTTTTTATTATTGTACTAGCACTGAGTTTTTATCCCTGGGCCTCAATTGAAAAGAGCCTGCAAATAAATAAATTAAATATATAGACCAAGTCTTTTAAAAAGGCAGATCATCTACTTTTCCTATGTTGAGACAAAGAAAGGACAGCCCGTTTCAAAACAAGTTATTCCCACCATAGTTACCCAGTTACAGGCAGTATCAAGGCACATTGTACTATAGCCTTGGCTTCTTTGATGGCATATTGGAAATGGATAGACGCTAGAAATATTCTAGAGGCAGCTACATGGTCCTCTCCAGGGCACACTTTGCTAGAACCATTTTCCAGGGGCTTCTGGAACCATATCCTTCCACCTCCCATGTTGGATAGGCTTTGGTAATCAATGTTAAACATAGTACAGCTGTTTAAGTTGCATTTGCCCATAACAGTTAATGTTTGAATTCCTCATTACTGCAGTAGCTGTAATGCCACCCCCACCCCCAAAATCTGTATATAGTTAACTGTTGGGATATAAAGTTATTTGTTATTGTATGCATGTTATAGAGATTCAGGATATTACTTTTGGGCAAGAAAGTCCTAAACAAAGCTTTACTCTGATTGCTGATTTCCCTCCACAGGACTGCCCAGACAGCAGTCAGAGGGAAGGTGTGGAAAACAGCCAGAACTTTTGGAAGCTGGTTGTGTCCGTATACACACTGAGCGAGTGAGTGGAGAGGAGGAGAGGCAGTTACACTGATGTGAGATATATAATGCTTCTAGCAATTTATATATAGCACTTTTTACTGCCTGCTGCATACTTTTTACTGTATTTTATTGCTATTTTCTGTACTTGTTAAGCACCTATTTGTTGATTCTGATTTCCTGCCAAGGAGTGTATCATATAACTGATTTGTTTGCAGTTAAAATATTCTGTAGAGTCTCCTTGCTCCTTTATCTGTTTAAAAACTTTCATTTTCTGGCTCACTGCTGTGATAAACATTTCTGTAGTGTTTACTGTCTAAAAGAGTGTAGGTATTTTTCCCCACCCTCCCTACCTGTTGGTGTTTTGCTGTTATACTTGGTGGCTTTGCAGTTGCCCGCCCCTACTGTAAATTTGATCTGGGACACTCCTCCCAGTCTAGTGTCATTGGCTCATTCTACCTAATACAGAGAACATCTGAGAAGGCCAACCCACTTAGTTTCTTTCCTTCTGTTCCTCCTTTCTCCCTTTCTTACAAAAAGAAAAAATTGCCTGAATCTCCTTGTGTTTTGACTGTGCTTCACGAACATTTTAGAAATATAGAGCATATTTTAGTGCATTTATTAAAACTGTATTTGCCTTAATATTGCTACAACTCAAGGGCTCTAGGTTGCACTGCACCTGAATTGTTTTAGTGTGTTTTAGCTGCTTTTCTGTATATATAGACTTTTCTATATATGTAGACTAGCTACTTATTCTACTGTATTACTGCCTCTTAAATCGTTTTTCAGTTGTGCACTTGCCTTGCTTCATTCAAAAAGTTTTAAATTGCTAATTTTGTAGAGTAGTAATTGCATTTACTGTTTAGGGCTACACACTCAAGTGGGTTAGCCTTTTCTATGTTTATTAACTGTATTATTGCATTGCTTAACCTGTTTTAACCAAAAAAAAAATACTATCTTGTTTGCTCGTTTCCCGCCTTTCCTAGCTAGTATAGTCCAGATCCCAGGCTTGCTGGTTTCAGGACTTTATTTTCTGTGTTCAGAGCTATCCAGACCTTGCTGTGGTAGAGGGAAGTCCTACTACTTACCAGTGGGAGTGGTGAGTATTGTACTGCCTATATAACACTAGAGGAGTGGCTTGCAGCTCTGAAATTGCAATTTTATTAGCCATTTTGGGCTGATTTCTATCCCTTTCATCTTTCTGGCTTAAAAACATGTCTGTTTGCGCATTTTTCACATCATGCAGCACAACGGCACTATGGTTAAACTACTCCAGGTGCCAGAAAGTCTGCTTTTCAAATTATCCCCTAGAACTAGCTGGTTTCTCAGTAGTAGCACTAAAATCTGAACCCCTGTGACTAACACTTGCTCTAGAACCTGCTGGAAAGCACTAGGAAGCCTTAAACTGATACAAGCACTCAACTCTCCTTGTTAATAAGGAGAAATTAGTTGTAGGCACTAAACAGCCTATAATTGCAAAGTACCTTGCAAAGGTAAGGGAAAACAGCTCTTGTACTTTACAAAAAAGCACCTAAACAGGCATGTCCAAGGTTCAGCTTCCAGTTATTTCTCCTGTCCACCTGATGAATCTGGGCATACTGGGGCAATGCAGCAACTGCCTCATGTACACAGACAACCCTCTCCTCCTACCACCCAACACTACAACCTGTGAGAGATGCACTTAAATAGCCAAACTGGAAGCAAAGCTCTGTCCAGCCAAGATTGTGCTAGACAGTCAAGAGGAGAAGGATAACACCTGCACTACACCTCAAGCAACACATAGCCCTTCAAAACTCACACCATCAACACCCACACATAGCAACACTAAACCCACATATGCAGAGGCCCTTAACATTAACCTGCCCAAGCAACAAGGACCTCCGAAGCTGAAACACAAACAAACACCAGTCACAACCAAAGTGACACATAGCCCACAAATCCAGTGTGCCACCCAACAACAGCCCCTAAGGTAAGACAAGGTACCCAACACTTTAGTCATAGGTGACTCTATAGTCATGCACACTGATGTCCCACTCACCAGACTGAACAAGGAGAAAATTACAGTCAGCTGCCTGTCAGGTGCCAGGATCCACCACATAACGCATGCACTCAAGTCAAACCACAACAAGTACAAATACAACTCTGTCATTGTCCATGTTGGAATGAATGACTTGAGACGTACCTCCCTGGACTACATGAAAAGAGACATGGAAGAGCTCTCAGATCATGTGGCCCAGGCAGGTATGACCCTAGCCCTGAGTAGCATCCTGCCTTCACCCAGAATGATACCACAGTATAAGGGCAACATGATTTTGATTTCAACAATTGGCTAAGCTTCTAGTGTCACTCAAAGGGGATCCAGTATCTGTCTGCCTGGGACAACATGATCAACAAACCACAATGCTTTGCCAGAGATGGTCTGCACCTGTCACCCCTGGGATTCAGGTTACTGGCTAAAGCTCTTACCACCCCTATAGTGCCTTTTTTAGGAAAGGTTCAAAGGACAAAACCACCACCATAACAGATACAATCTTGCTGGTGAGCATTGGTGAGGATTTAAAAAGCTTGTTTCAGCTACATATTGTACTTATTTTACTGCCTGCACTTTAACAACATCATTTTTGTGTTTAAATTACCTATTTAACAGTTGTAGGCTACACACTCAAGTGTGATAGCCATTTCTGTGCATTTAAAGTGTTTTTTTTGATTGTATCTACTTTATTTTCTGAAAAAAAAACTTGTTTTCCCGCCTTTCTAAGCTAGTATAGTCCAGTTTTCAGGTTAGTGCTGAATTCAGGGCTGTTACAAGTTTCTGTGTTTTTGCCGATACCTTACCTGGATAGAAGGAAGTTTCTCTGTTCACTGTGAGAGAGGGAGCTTTGAGCAGCCTATCTGTCCTTGGAGGAGTGGTTTCAGCCCAGAAATTAGTAGTTTATTGGCCATTTGGGGCTAATTTCTATCTCTTTCATTTCCCTGCTATAAACCCGCATTTGTGTGGTTTTGTGAGCCAGGCAGCGCTGGTTAGTAGGGGGTATAACTATTCCCAGCTCCACAAAGTCTACTCTTCAATTCTTTCCTTGGAACTAGACAAACTTTCAACTTAAGCACTCAAACCATTCACTTCTCATCCCGGCACTTGCTCAAAACTCATAGCAAGTACAAATAAACCTTAGCACTAGACCCCCCTATACTGTAGAGAAGGACAAGGCTCTCTATTCAACCTTACCAGCTAATCAGTAAAACAGTTCACTGTACCTATTCAGGCATGTCCAAAGGGCAGTTTCAGGTGTACTCTCCAGTCCAACTGGTGAATCTGGGCATTTTGAGGCAATATTACAATTGCCTCATGTACACAGACAACCCTTTCCTCCTTCTACCAAACACTAAGACATGTGAGAGATGCAATTATACAGCCAAATTGGAGGCTAAGCTCTCTCAACCCAAGACTGGACAAGGAAGTCAAGAGGAAAAGGGAATTACTTGCATCACACCACCAGTCTCACATAGACCCAGCACCGGCAAAAAACACACATAAATACACAAAAACATACTCAGAGGCTCTAAATAAAAATCTGCAAAAGCAACAGAGACCTCCAAAGCAGACATCCAAGCAACCTTCACCCACCAACACGAACCATGAAACACATACTTCACAAAACCAGTGTGCCACGCAATCACAGCCCTTAAGGCAAAATAACATACCCAACACACTAGTAATAGGTGACTCTATAGTCAGGCACACTGACGTCCCACTCACTAGGCTGAACAAGGAGAAGGTTATTGTTAGCTGCCTGTCAGGTGCCAGGATCCGCCACATAACACAAGCACTCAGGTCACTCCAGAACAAGTACAAATATGACTCTGTCTTTGTCCATGTTGATGTGAATGACCTGAGCCATACCTCCCTGGACTACATGAAAAGAGACATGGAGGAGCTCTCTGATCACATAGCCTAGGCCGGTATGACCCTGACCCTGAGTAGCATCCTGCCCTCACCAAGAATGATACCATGGTATAGAGAAAAAATGATCAGTTTCAACAATTGGCTCAGCTTCTGGTGTCATTCAAAGGGGATCCAGTGTCTCTCAGCCTGGGATGACATGCTCGACAAGCCACGCTGCTTCGCTAGAGATGGCTTGCACCTGTCACCCTTAGGCTTTCGAATACTGGCCAAGGCTCTTGCCACCCCCGTAGTGCTTTTTTTAGGCAAGGCTCAAAAGACAAACCCACCACCGTAAATAGCACAAGTAACAAAAAACTGAGGGTAATACTACTCAATGCCAGAAGTCTAAACCTCAAAATGCACGCACTCGAGGCACTCCTCAGTATAGAGAAAATTGATATATGTGCAGTAACAGAAACCTGGTTTAAGGCTCCAGAGAGTACCCCAGCACGACCAGGCTACAACTCATACCATACATTTCGGCTACAAAACCCAGACCGAAATACAAAAGGTGGGGGAATATCCATATTCATCAAGGATACCCACACATCCAGGTTAATGGCACAGCACGATGCTTCAGATATCATCCACGTGCAACTAACAACGGGCAAAACTGCTATTCAAATTATAGCTTGCTACAGATTACCCACCATGTCCCAGGACCCCCACTCCGCATTCCTGGAAACACTGGGAAACATAAAGGTCCTACCAACCACCCTAATATTGGGTGATTTCAATTACCCAAACATTAACTGGGAGAGCTACTCAAGTACAAACTCCCTTGCCCAACATTTCCAAGAATTTATAAACTCAAATGCCCTGGATCAAATGGTCAACACCCCCACCAGTGGTGACAACATATTGCACCTGGTCATCACCAACATGGACGACTGGTGTTCCACACTGGAGGTCAACCCCTAGCTGGTTAGATCTGACCATAAACTAATCACTCTGGATATCCACATTCCGCTACCAACCCTGGTCAAAGAAACCACCATGAAAAACTTTTCAAAAGCAAACTTGACGTTACTTAAGACCGAGGTGGGAAGTTTCAAAGTCCCCATGCTAAAGGATAACGCTGTCCAAGCTGCAAAATCCTTTACTAATGCACTCTATGGGCACCTACATAAAAGCATGGATTGTGCTAGCCCAAACAAAACCAAGACTTACTCCTCCAAGAAAAAGAAACCAGTCTGGTGGACCCCTGCCATAAACAAGCTATACAATAGAAGGAGGAAACTAGTACAGAAAAAGAGTAAAATCCCAAGAAGGGAAGACATCTCTGATCAGTATCAGCAAGAAACTATGTTCCCTCATAAAATCAGCAAGGCTAGCTTCGAAAGAAAAATTGCCATGGACTCCAAAGATAACCAAAAGGCATTCTTTAGCTATGTCAAGAATCTAAGTGGCAATTCTCAGATCTGCTCGAAGTAAGTGCAGAATGGCACAAAATACACTGAACCGACTGATATAGCCAACAATCCTGGCAGACAGGTTCAGTGCAAACATCGCCCCCCTCTCACCCCCAAAGGGCCTATAACTATACCAGAAGAGTGTAGTGCCCCTGAAGTCACAGACACTCAGGTTAAAACAGCCCTCTCCAAAGCCAAAAACACAGCACCAATGGGACCAGACGGTGTCCCAGGCTGTGTCCTACATGAGCTCAAAGATGAATTAACCTCTCACCTAAACACACTGTTTAAACTCAGCCTCTCCACAGGCTACATGCCCGCAGAGTGGTGCACAGCAATGGTTATTCCGCTCCACAAAGGTGGAGCCGCAACGGACCCCAGGAATTATCCACTTTAAGCCTGACTAGCTTGGTCTGCAAAGCTATGGAGCGCATCATCATGGATCTCATTAACAGAGACATTGGGAACCTCCAAACACTGGACCCTACCCAGTTCTGCTTTGTTAAGGGCAGATCATGCCTCCTAAACCTGGTGGACTTTTTGAGATGGTTACCAAGGCTATAGATGAAGGAAAGGTGGTCCACACAGCCTACCTAGACCTCACAAAGACCTTCAACACCATTCCCCACTCAAGTATTATAGACAAGCTCACCAGCCTGAACATAAACCCCTGTGTCACGAGATGGGTTGCCAACTGGCTCAGGGACAGAATCCACATGGTAAGAGTTGCTGAAGCTAGGTCTGTCTCTAAACCGGTTACAAGTGGCGTTCCCCAGGGCTCAGTCCTAGGACCCCTCCTGTTCTGCATATACTTCTCAGAGGTACGGGCAAGCACAGGAGGACTATGGCTGACCAAGTTTGCAGACGACTGCAAACTAGGGGCTATAACTGACTCTCCAGCTGACACAGACATCCTCCAAAAAGGTCTCACTGAGACAGATACCTGGTGTCAAAACCATGGCCTAAAGCTAAATACCAAAAAGTGCATAGTCATCCCCTTTGGAAAAAACAAAGTACCCACAAACTACCACATAGGTGGTAGCCCTCTAAATACAGAAGACGTAATAAGGGATCCGGGGACCCAAGTCGATAGTAACCTCTCCTTTGATAATCACATTGCCAAAGTGCTTAGAAAATCCTTCTATGTGGCCCACCTAATCACAAAAGGGTTTGCATCCAGATTGAAAGAGGTCATTGGGCCCCTCTACACATCACTCATCATACCCATCATAGAGTACAATGCCCCATTTGGGATGTACCTTGCAAGACACCTGCAACAACTGGAAAGACCACAGACGTACCTCACCAAGAGGATCACTGGCCTCAAGCAGATACCCTATGCAACTCGACTGAAGAAACTCCAGCTGTACTCTGTTGCATACCGCCTACTCAGAGGTGATCTCTACCTGACATACAAGGCCATGTACAACCGAGAATTGATGGACATGCTCCACCTAAAGAAAACCATATCCCCTTGAGCCACACGCTCCAGGGATCTAAACCTCACTACAACAATAAATAGGATGTGCTGGAAGGATAGATTCCTGTCCCAGAGACTTCCCATGCTCTGGAACAAGATTCCAATCTACATTAGGCAGAGCTCCTTGCTAACCCTCTTCAAGAGAAACCTTGACGAGTGGATGGGAAACAGAAAGTTTACCCCAGGGATCATTTCAGTGGCTCTGCTGGACAGAGGCACAGGGAACTAATCTAAGGGGGCAGTGAAAGCCAACACATTCTGGCTAGGCTTATAAATGCCTTTGGGCAGATAGGCTAGTACCTACCTATGAACCTATAAACCTATGCAAAATCTGAAGGTAATGCTACTCAATGCTAGAAGTCTAAACCTCAAAATCCACTCTCTCGAGGCACTCCTAAAAATGGATAACATCAATATCTGTGCAGTAACTGAGACCTGGTTCAAGACTCCAGAGAGCAGCCCTGCGATACCAGGCTACAACTCTTACCACACTTTTCGGCCACCAAACTAAGACCGAAACACTAAAGGTGGAAGAGTGTCCATATTCACCAAGGATAGTCACACCTCCAGGCTAATTGCCCAACACAATGCATCTGAAATTCTCCAGGTGCAACTAACACTAGGTAAGACTGTAATCCAAATTGTAGCTTGCTACAGATTCCCCACCATGCCCCAAGATTCTCACTACACCTTTCTAAACATACTGGAAAATATTAAGATACAACTAAACACCCTAATACTGGGTGATTTCAACTACCCTGCCATTAACTGGGAAAACTACTTGGGTACCAACACCTTTTCCCAACAGTTCTTAGAATTCATAAATTCTAACGCCCTGGATCAACTAATCCATTGTCCCACCACGGGCTCCAATATCCTAGACCTGGTCATTACCAACATGGGAGATAGATGCTCCACACCAGTGGTCAACCCCTCATTGGTCAGGTCTGACCATAAATTACCCTTGACATCCACATCCCACCCCCCAGTAAGGAAATCTCTGTAAAAAACTTCTCCAAAGCCAGCTTCATGCTTCTTAAGTCAGAAGTGACAAACTTCATGGCATCTATGCAGATGGGAGCTGAAAGTTCAACTGCTGAATCCTACACTAAGGTACTGTACGAGCACATCCACTTGTGTATGAATCGTTCCATACCAAGATGCTTTCCTCCAAAAAAAGGAAGCCAATCTGGTGGTCCCCTGCCATAAACAAACTATACAACAGAAGGAAAAAACTGTTGCAGAAAAGAGGAAAATCCCAGGATGCAAAAAACACCCTTATCAGCCTCAGTAAGAAGCTGATATCCTTCGTAAAATCCTCCAAAGCTAGTTATGAAAATAAAATTGCCAAAGATTCCAAAGACAACCACAAGGCATTCTATAGTTATGTCAAGAATCTAAATGGCAATGCTCAGATCTGCTTTGAGCTACAACAGAATGGCATTAAAGATACTGATCCCAAGGATACTGCCAATATCCTGGCAGATTGATTTAGTGTCAGCTTCACCCCCTTCTCACCCCCTAAAGGCCCATCTCAGTACCAAAGGATTGCCAAATTCCGGTAATCATGGCCACACAGGTAGAAACCGCACTCCCCAAAGCTAAGAATACAGCATCCATGGGACCAGATGACATCCCAGGCTGTGTACTACATGAACTACAAAATGAACTGGCACCTCACCTAAGTGCCATGTTTAATCATAGCCTCACCTCAGGCTTCGTGCCCACTGAGTGGTGCACAGCTACAGTTATCCCACTCCACAAGGGGGGGATCCACCATGGATCCCGGGAACTATCATCCCATCAGTCTGATGAGCCTGATCTGCAAGGGCATGGAATGCATTATCATGGAACTTATAAACAAAGACATTGGCAACCTTCAAACACTGGACCTCACATAGTTTGGGTTCGTGAAGGGCCGATTTTGTCTCTTGAGCCTGATTGATTTCTTCGAATCAGTCTCCAGAGCTGTGGACGAGGGTAAGGCAGTCCACACAGCCTGTCTGGACCTCGCTAAGGCCTTCAACACCATCCCCCACTCTGGAATCATAGATAAACTTACTAAGCTGGGTATAAATCCCTGCGTCACTTGATGGGTTGCCAATTGGCTTATTGACAGAACCCAGACTGTAAAAGTAGCCGACTCCAAATCCAGCTCCATACAAGTGACAAGTGGAATACCTCAGGGTTCAGTCCTGGGACCGCTCTTGTTTGGCATCTACTTCTCTGACGTACTGGCCAACACTAAGGGACTTTGGCTAACAAAGTTCGCAGATGACTGCAAACTGGGAGCCATTATTGAATCCCCAAATGATGTGGATATTCTACAAAAGGGTCTTACAGAAACAGATGCTTGGTGCCAGAGCCATGGGCTCAAACTTAATGCCAATAAATGTAGTTATCCCCTTTGGGAAAAACCATGTACCCATGAATTACCACATAGGTGGCAGTACACTAAACACCGAAAGTGTGATGAGAGACTTACAGACACAGGTGGACAGTGGTCTCACCTTTGATAACCACATTGCCACAACAGTCAGGAAATCCTTCTATGTGGCACACCTCATCACTAAAAAAAAGGAGGTCATTGTCCCACTGTACTCATCCCTCATTAGATCCATTATAGAGTACAATGCCCTGTTTGGTATGTACCACACAAGACATCTGCAACAGCTGGAAAGGCCGCAGTAATACCTCACTAAAAGAATCACAGGCCTAAAGCAGATGCCCTATGCTGACCATCTAAAAAACTCCAGCTATACTCTGTGACATATCATCTACTCAGAGATGATCTCTGCTTAACATACAAAGCCATGTCAAACTGTAAGCTGTTGGACATGTTCCACTTAAAGAAATCCCAATCCCTCAGAGCCACATGCTCCAGGGATCTAAACCTTGTCACCACAATGAACAAAACATGCTGGAGGGATAGGTTCCTGACCCAGAGACTCCCCATACTCTGGAATAGACTGTCCATACATGTCAAGCAGAGCGCCTCCTTGGCCCTCTTCAAAAGGAACCTTGACAATTGGATGGGAGCTAGGAAATTCACCCAGGGGATCACGTCAGTCGCCCTGCTAGACAGGGGTCCAGGGAAGTAAATATTGTGGGAAGAAATATCCGGGGAATTGTTTGGCTAGGCTTGTATAGGCCCTAGGGGCAATAGCCTAGTACCAACCTATGAACCTAAGACACAACCCATATAGCTAAAAGGCTACTGCAGCAGTGAGCAATTCAAACATCTACAGTTATAGGTTAGTGCAATTTAGAAAATTGTACTTTATCTTTGATACTTTCTGTTTGGCATCCAGCAAAGAAAGTGCTACTATACAAACTAGTTTTGAAACAAGCAAGACTTTTGAAAAATCCATTTTGCAAAAGTAGTTCTAAAATTTCAGCCTCTTGGGAGTTATAAATCTCTGAATCTAGCTATCTTCATTGATGCTTCACTTGGAAACTTTCCTGATCGCACTCAGGAAGACTAGAATTTTTTGATGAGAACAAGGACAATTCTCTTGCCTTTAGTGACACTGAAAAGGAAATGGAGGAATGGTACACAGTACCCTAACATAAGAAGCTCATGGCACATCAGATGGCATCAACAACACATACAAACTAAATTCTGAACTCACAGTGGTACACAGTACCCTTACAGGAGAAACTCATGCTACGTCAGATGGCACTAACAACACTTGCAAAACTATATTCTGAACTCACAGTGGTACACAGTACCCTAACAAGAGAAAATCGTGCTAAGTCAGATAGCACCAACACATGCAAACTATATTCTGAACTCAAAACTTCAGATAATGTGTTTTTACAGATAACTATCCTTTGGTGGAGGCATTTACCTCAGAAACCCTGTCACAGAAAAAGGTTTTGCTTTGCAGTCCGTAGAAAAAAAAAATAAACTATTCAAACCCAGAGAATTCAGATTACCCTTTAGTCAGCTACAGAAATCACTTTGCAGACTGCTTTACTAAAGAGGAGGTGTCCACCTATAGGCACTTTAAACAGGACAGTGGCATATTGACTTAGTTTCTGTGCAAAATGTTAACCTATGTATTTTTTTTTTTTTTTTTTTAGAGAGAGAGAAAGAGAGGGAGATTGACCACAGTTGCTTCCTTGGTTTGAAACTTTTGCAATAGTACTTGTCTGTGGGAGACTATTATTTCAACATCAACTTCAATCCAGTTTTTTTTTCCAGCCGTGTTTGCCTTTATAACAGTGACTGGATGTATTTCTGCAGCAGGTTAGACTGGACTGCATATGTGTATCTCTGTGGATTTAAGTGTGTAGCCTGGATGTTCAAATTTATAAATTCCATGCTCTGAAAACTCATTTTGTTTGTTCAACCATTTCACTTTCCCATCCTTAAATATAGACTTTGAACTGTTGTACACCAGTTTTTGGCTGATATTGTATTTGTTCTGCCAACATTGTACTTTATGTATATGTGTGCAATAATTATTTGTGTAATACCTGTGTTATGGCAGACAAAGGTCATCTGTGACAGATTAATCCATTCAGTTCCGTAACCAAATAAACAGTAAGTAAAATGCGTTTAAATTGAAGTAGTCCATAGCATTGATGCATTTGTTGTTTAGAAAAGTCATGTAAGTGAAAATTCCACAGAAAATGCAGCGTGTGGTGGGAACTATGAGCTTTCTGGGTCATGCAGTCTACACAAGAGTACTTAGAAAGATTTTGTTAGTAAGATAGAAATCAGTTCTGAACTGAGTGATTCAAGTTTTCTTACAGTGCAGCATTGTCCTTTCTTGGTAATAAAGTACAGGGAATATTTTTGGTTTAGAACAAGAATCCAGATTATTCTGAGGTTGCATATGATTATAGGTTCATAGGTTCATAGGTTCATACTAGGCTATCTGCCCGAGGGCATTTACAAGCCTAGCCCATCGTTTTGTGGCTTACGCCACCCCTTTAGTATGGGGAACTATACCCATTATTTTGCTGTGCCTCTGTCGAGCAGTGACACTGAGGTAATCCCTGGGGTATATCTGCGATCTCCCATCCATTGGTCAAGATTTCTCTTGAACAAGGCCAGCGAGGTGCTCTGCCTCACATGTACTGGGATTTTGTTCCACAGCATAGGAGTCTTTGGGTGATGAATCTATCCCTCCAGCACGCCCTATTAATAGCCGTGTCGAGGTTTAAGTCTCCCGCCTTGTGGCTCTGATGGATCTAGATTTTTGAGGTGAAGCATATTCATCAAATCTGGGTTTGACATGGCCTTGTATGTTAGGCAAAGGTCACCTCTGAGCAAGTGTTTACAGAATAGAGCTGGAGTTCTTTCAGTCGGGCAGCATAGGACAGATTTTTGAGACCCTTTATCCTTTTGGTGAGGAACTTTGTGGCCTCTCCAGCTGCTGCAAGTGTCGGGTCAGATACATTCGAATGGGGCATTGTACTCAATCATTGGTCTGATGAGTCATGAGTAAAGGGAGACTATGACCTCCCTTGATCTAGATGAGAATCCCTTCATGATAAGGTGGGCAATGTAGAAGGTCTTCCTAACTACTTTAGCTACATGGGTGTCGAATGACAGACTACTATCAACCTGGGTCCCCAGGTCCCTGATAACTTCTTCTGTGCTCAGTGGATTGCCACCTATTTGGTAGCTAGGGGTAACCTTGTTTTTCCCGAAGGGTATGACTATGCATTTTTTGGCATTTAACTTTAGGCGTGGCTCTGGCACCAGTTATCCGCTTCTGTGAGACCCTTCTGAAGGATATCTGTGTCAGATGTGTTTTCTACTATGGAGTTTGCACTCATCTGCAAACTTTGTCAGCCATAACCCTCCTGTGTTTGCTTGTACTTCAGAGAAGTAGATGCCAAACAAGAGTGGGCCCAGGACTGAGCCCTGTGGGACACCACTTGTGACAGGCTTTGAGTCTGACATGGCGCCAGCAACTCTGACCCTGTGGGTTCTGTCACTCAGCCAGTTTGCAACCCATCTTGTGATGTATGGGTTAACATTTAAGCTGATGAGTTTTTCAATGATACCCGAGTGGGGTATTGTATCAAGGCCTTAGCCAGATCGAGGTAGGCTGTATGGACTGCCTTTCCCTCATCAATGGCTTTGGTGACTGTTTCAAAAAGTCAACCAAGTTTAAAAGGCATGATCTGCCTTTGACAAAGCCAAACTGGGTTGGATCCAAAGTCTGCAAATTCCTATGTCTTTATTTATGAGGTCCATTATGATCCTCTCCATGGCTTTGCAGATAAGGCTTGTCAAGCTAATGGGCCGGTAATTTCCAGGGTCGGTGGAGGCACCGCCTTTGTGAAGTGGGACCACAGTTGCAGTGCGCCACTCCTGGGTGCATCCAGAGGTAAGACTTTGATTAAACAGCTGTCCTAGCTGTGGGTTTAATTCCTCATTGAGTTCGTGGAGCACACAGCCGGGGACACCATCAGGTCCCATGGATGCTGTGTTTTTGCTTTGGAGAGAGCAGTTCTCACTTGGGCTGGAGATGTTTGGGTGGCTGCAATTGTTTGGTATAGATATCTCTCCTTTGGGGGGGGGGGAAGTTTGCACTGAACCTGTCAGCCAGTATGTTGGCAATGTCTGTAGGATCAGTAATCTTCACATCATTTTGAACTAGTTCTGTGCATATCTGGGAGTTTCCTCCTAGGTTTCTAACATAGCTAAAGAAGGCCTTATGATTGTCTTTTGAGTCTTTAGCTATTTTTCTCTCGAAATTTGCTTTGGATGATTTTATGAGAGCTCTTAGTTTTTACTTATAGTGATCAAGGGTGTCTTACCTTTTAAGGATTTTGCTCTATCTTGTAGTAGCTTCCTCCTTTTGTTGTAGAGTTTGTTTATGGCTGGGGTCCACCAGACTGGACGCTTGCCTTTGGTACAAAGAGTCTTTGTTTTGCTTGGGATTGCCTTATCCATGCAGTCCTGCAGGTGCTGGTAGAAGGCATTTGTAAGTGATTCAGCGGCTTGAGTACTGTTTTCCGCCGCTCGGGGCCTTAAAGGAGACCACACTAGTCTTTAGCAGTGTGAAGTCGGCTTTGAGAAGTTCTTTACTGTGGTCTTTTTATTTCAGGTGGGGTGGGATGAGGACCTCCAGCGAGATTAGTTTGTGATCTGATCTCACCAGTGAGGGGTATACTTCCGTGTTGAACATTGTGCTCCCATGTTCGTGATGATGAGATCAAGTATGTTATCTCCTCTTGTGGGGATGGTGACTAGTTGTTCCATGGCATTTGAGTTTATGAATTCCAGGAACTTTTGGGCTAGGGTGTTTGGGCTTGAGTAGTGTTCCCAGTCTATATTAGGGTAATTGAAGTCACCTAGTATGATGGTGTTTGGTGATACATTTATCCTCTAGTGTTTTCAGGAAGGCCATGTGAGGTTCCTGAGTTTGTGAGGGTGGCCTGTAACATGCTACAATTTGCAGAGCAGTCTTGCCTACGGTTAATTGCACCTGGATGGTCTCTGATGCATCATGCGTTGCCACCAGTCTTGAGGTGTGGGTGTCCTTGATGAATATGGATACCCCCCCCCCTTTCTTGGTATTGTCCGGATTTTGGGGCCGGAACGCATGATATGAGGTAAAACCTGATAGCGCTGGGGTGCTCTCAGGAGCCTTGAACCAGGTTTCTGTCACAGCACAGACATCGATGTTCTCCATACTGAGAAGGGCCCTAAAAGTGAAAGGCATTTTGAGATTTAGACTTCTGGCATTGAGCAGCATTACCCTTAGTTTTTTTCCTTTTTGTGTTCTAGGGTGGTAGGTTTAGAATTTGAGCCTTGCCTAAAAAAGGCACTATGGGGTGGCAAGAGCCTTTGCCAATATCCGAATCCCAGGGTGACAGGTGCAAGCCGCCCCATGGCAGCGTGGCTTGTCCAGCATGTCATCCCAGGCAGACAGATACTGGATCCCCTTTGAATGACACCAGTGTTTAAGCCAATTGTTAAAGCTGATCATCTTATCTCTGTATTGTGGCATCATTCTTGGTGAAGGTAGGATACTGCTCAAGGTCAGGGTCATACCTGCCTGGGCTACATAATCAGAGAGCTCCTCAATGTCTCTTTTCATGTAGTCCAAGGAGTCGCCTCAGGTCGCTTACACCAGCGTGGACAATGACTGAGTCATATTTGTACCTGCTGTTGAGAGACCTGAGTGCTTGCGTTATGTGGCGGATTCTAGCCCGACAGACAGCTTACTGTGACCTTCTCCTTACTCAGTCTGGTGAGCGGACGCCAGTGTGTCTGACTATGGAGTCACCAATGACTAGTGTGTCTGGCATTGTGTTTGGCCTTAAGGGCTGTGACTGTTTGACACTCTGACTGTGAGGTCTATGTGTTGCAGGTGTTGTGTTCTGAGGTGGTGGTTGTTTGGGTGTCTGCTTTGGTGGCCTCTGCTGTTTTGGTAGATTTTTGATCAGAGCCTCGAGTATGTCTTTGTGTGTTTATGTGTATGATTTGAGGTTGTAATGGTACTATGTGAGACTGGGTCTATAGTGTGTGTGGTAACCTTCTCCTCCTGACTGGTCTTGCCAGTCCTATGTTGAGAGAGCTCAGCCTCCAGTTTGGCCGTATAGTTGCATCTCTCGCATGTATTTGTGTTTTGTGGGAGGAGGAGAGGGTTGTTCAGGTACATGAGGCAATTGTAACATTGCCTCAATATTCCCAGGTTCACCAGCTGAGCAGGAGAGGACACTAGCAACTGATCCCTCGACATGCTAGAAGGATAGACAAAAACTTTAAAAAAGATTCCGGGGATGTGGGTGACCGAGAATTGGGGGTTGCCTTTTGGGGTACTATCTATGACAAGAGTGCCGTATCAAGGTAATAAGTACTGTAGGAGCAAGTGCTAGGTTTAACAGATAGAGAATAGTCTACTTGGAGTCAAGTAGAGATGATCTTTTAGTTAAAGGATGCTGATTTGATCAGTAGTATAGTTCGAGGAAGGTAGTTTTAAGGGAAAATTTGAAGAGTGGACTTTAGGTAGCCCGAATAGTTTAAACCTGCTTAACCGGCGCTGCCCTAGTGTGCAATGGTAGCAACTCAAGGCTAATGCGCTAAAGCGTGCTTTATAGCAGGGTGCTGGAAAAGACAGGAAATGACCCAAAATGGCCAATAAACTACAAGTTACTGCTTTAAACCACTCCTCTGAGGACAAACAGGCAGCTCAGTACTCCCTACTCCCACTAGTGAGTAAAGAAACTACCCTTTGACCAAACAAGGAAAATGGAGAAAACAGGAACCAAGACAAAGCCCAGGGATCAGCAAAATCTGATCACTGGAACAAACTATTAGCAAAGTATGGAAGACAAGAGTCTTCTTTTTGTTTTGTGCAAGTTTCTTTTCAGATAGGCACAAAATGCAATAAACGCTGTGTTTTGCGACCAAATGCTATCAAAGCTAGTACACTTGAGTGTATTAGCCTGTTGTTTAACTTTTAAGCAAAACTTAAACAAGCAAGTGCAATAAACAATTCAAGCTATAAAAAACAGTAAAAATAGGTAATAGCAGAATAAAATAGGTAGAAATAGCAATCGAAAGGCTTAAAAGTCGAAAATGCAGAAAAAATACTTAAAATCTGGAAAGTTTGTCTTTCTGGTCTATGCTGCTCTAGGTACTATGCTGGACACCTCGAGGAGCTGTGCTGACTTCTCTATAGGCTGAAAAGCCAAAGCGTGCTTTATAGCAGGTGGCTGGAAAAGACAGGAAATGACCCAAAATGGCCAATAAACTACAAGTTACTGCTTTAAACCACTCCTCTGAGGACAAACAGGCAGCTCAGTACTCCCTACTCCCACTAGTGAGTAAAGAAACTACCCTTTGACCAAACAAGGAAAATGGAGAAAACAGGAACCAAGACAAAGCCCAGGGATCAGCAAAATCTGATCACTGGAAAAAATATATTTATGTGATGAAGAAACAGAATCACTACCACTTCTATCACAACTCTACCTTTTAGGTTCTTAGGTTCATAGATTAGTACTAGGCTAACTGCCGCCATTTTAAGCCTAGCCAATTATCTCTTGTGAGACTCAAACCTTGCACCTTGTGTTTGTAAGGCAAACACTTTAACCATTAGGCCACCCCTATGTTCTTCATTTCTATTTATTTATTAATTTATTTATTTATTTATTTATTTTTAACTGAACGGTTTCTTAACAAAATGTATTGCTAATAGTTCAGCTGTAACCTACTTTGTTTTAAAATTCCTGGCACCTTTATTAAATTATCACTTAAGACATAGGATCACATACATTAACAGAAAACAATGTTAACATTTTTTCAGTTGGATACATTATACATTACATATTATGTTTCTTTTCTTTATAAATCTCATTTAATCCAGCATTACCTAAATTAGTCATTCCCTGCCTTCACTTAAATCTCAGTCCTCCTCCTGAATGTTATTATGCATGTATTGTTCCCACAATTTCCATTTATTATTATATAAATTGCTCCTTCCCTTTTGTAAAGATTCCATTTCCAGGTCTGTTGTATTTTTTACAATATTCAATACTTCAAATACAGTTTGTTTAGATTCTGATTTTCATTTTTTTAGTAATTGCTTTTCTTGGCAGCCAATAGAATTAAAGTTAATAAGGCCTTATTATGCCTAGGCAATTCAGATCCTGTATCCTAGCTCAAAAACATAATTTCCTTAGTTACAGCCATTTGGACCCCCGATATTTCTGACAGATTATACTGTAGGGAGTTTTTAAAATCTGCCAGCTCATTTATATTTCCTGAAAACATGTTCCCAGTTGGCTGTTTCTTTCCCATCACACCTCCAACATTTGCTAACTACCTAAGGAAAATTCTTTGATGTCTGTTTGAGGTATAAAAATGCCTGTGCAAACAATTCCAAACAAAAAATCCCAAATCTTCTGGACTTTGTTGCATACTTGGGAGCCATGCATATGTCCTTTCCCTTGTAAATTGCTTTTCCAGTCTCTCTTTCCAATATTTTTGAACCTCCTCTGATGGATTCTTATAGTTATACAGTATGTTGGGTCTACCTGATAAGACCGACAATGAGATCACCAACACCGGAAGACCGACAACGTAAATAATAGACAGTTTGGAATCCCGACGCTGAAAACACCGACATGCAAAATGAGCGCGACTGTGTAAGTATGCGATAGTGACGGACTTTAGGGTTAGGATGCGGGTAAGGTAAGTGTGCGATAGTGACGGACTTTAGGGTTAGGGTGCGGGTAAGGTAAGTGTGCGATAGTGATGGACTTTAGGGTTAGGGTGCGGGTAAGTTAAGTGTGCGATAGTGATGAGCTTTAGGGTTAGGGTGCGGGTAAGGTAAGTTTGCGATAGTGACGGACTTTAGAGTTAAGGTGTGGGTAAGGTAAGTGTGCGATAGTGACAGACTTTAGGGTTAGGGTGCAGGTATGGTAAGTGTGCAGTAGTGACCGACTTTAGGGTTAGAGTGCGGGTAAGATAAATGTGCGATAGTGACGGGACCTTAGGGTTAGGGTTTAGGTTAAGGTTAGTGCATAGATAGTTGTGTATGTAAGGTTTAGTGTAGATTTGTAAGGTTTTTGGTGTGCTTGTGTTGTGTGTGTATTTTTTGGAACAGCAAATTTGTTTTGTTGACTGTCGAGATTGTGCTTTGTCGGGCATGTGAACTTTCGTGTTTTTGAACTTTCGGTTTTGTGGTGTCGGTGATCTCGTTGTTGGTGTTATCAGGTATATCCAGTATTTTATATGCTCAACTAATTATCCCCTTTTTCTCAGCAGCAGCCACTTCTGTTCTAGATTTAACTAAAAACTCTACCAGAGCAGGCCTTCCACTTAGGACTTGTATCCCTTTCTCTTTGCATATAGTCTAACCAGTCTGTAACCTGCAGGCCAAATTTCTTCTTGGCCTCATTCCACCCTATTACCTTTCTCTCTGTGGTTATTTGCTCCAAACACTTTGGTTTCTTTGCCAATTTTCTCCATGAAATTCCAGCCTCCTCTTACCTATTTTCTGTGCCTCTACTTGCAGTCATCTCTATTGGCAAAGTTTATCTTCTCCATTCCCATTTTGGCTTAGTTCTTAGAATATTTTCTGTAACTTTATGAATATAATATCCTGTATGGCAGTGGTAGTTCTCCTCAAAGATGTGCAAACAAAATCTCATCCTGATGTGCACTATTTGTCTAGTTGCAGAGCATTGCTGCGGACTAAAAATAATATGTCTTACCTGTATGCATTAGTCATCTGTTTTCTGATTATGAGAGTTGTGGCTCCAGAAAAGCTGTACTGAGAGATAGTCATTCCTTGATATTGCACTGTGATGACAATATAGTTGCTTCAAAATATAGAAATGTATATACTTTTATATGGCCTGACTACACATATGAACTTCAGGAAATCCTGAATAAAGATTGAATTATTTTCCTATAAAAGGAATAGTTGATTAGTTTAAAATAATCTTTAGCTGGTATGAAAAACTATTAACGCACTCTTGCTACTACATTTTGTTTTGCAGTGTTCTTTGGCTCTTGGTTTGAGCATGTGAAAGGTTGGTTGAATGCGAAAGAAAAGGATCGAATTATATACATTACCTATGAGGAGATGCTGATGGTAAGGGATAGTATTTTTCTGTGTACAACATTAATCAAGGCACCAGGGTAAGCAAGCATATTCCTAGGCTACAAATTCCAAGGAATAGTTTCCACCAGTCTGCAGCAAAAATGCTGCTTCTCATGGGGGATCTATTTCTTTATGTAATATGTTTTTTCTCTCTAACTCATGCCAGCTAATCATTCAGTGATCTTCCCCACCTATAGTCTTTCTTTATGACTCATCCGTTCCCCGTACATGAGAAGTCCAGGGTAGCTCTCGTTTGGTAGGGGAGACTGGGGGCAATTCTTTAAACGTATCCTCTTTGTACCCTGTTGTATTCTGAGGAGCACTGTCATGGGTCTCATAGCTGACAGCTCTACATTTTAACCTCTGAATCTGGCCCCAGAATTGCTATAACTAAGCTGGGGCACAAGTGCATTAACACTTCCCAAGAAATGTCAGGTGGTCATAGAACCCCAAACTTTCTTGATCCTCTGGCACCTAAGCTGCTACTTGAATCCCAGTTGGCAGTAAGGTAGATGCTTTTCCTCCACACTGTTGTACTCTCTTTTTATCCAGACAGAGATGTGGTAAAATACCCAGCATTCATGGTGGTTGGCAAGCATCAACAGTAGTAGTTACATGCTGCTTATTTCTTGTAACTTGTTGACCTGGGATAGCTTGACACATGAAGATTTGGATTCTTAAATTTAAAGTCGGTCAAACTAGGCTACGTAGAAGTTAAAAGAAAGTGACAGGTAGCAATCAGCAGACTTTTCACAGAACAAAAATTACCCTACTGCATTCAACTTTGAGTTTTCCAAGTTTTTGCTGACAAAGATATTGTTTTTCATTAAAGCATTTTCCTTTTGGTCATTTTCCTGAGCTTTTAACTAAAACATGCCAGCAACAATTCCTTTAACTTTCAGCTTCCTGCATGACATCCAGGTCTCATTTCTCGATTATAATTATTCAAGCTGTTCAAGTTAACAAAATGTATCTGTTGCTGCTTTATTTTCTTTGCAGCCCTTTATATTCTTCATCCAGGTTTCACCTTTGTCATGTATCTCATGCTGTAACAACTGTCCAAAGATGTCCCTTGTGGTCAGGTTTGCTAAACATCCCTATTTGATGGGGACTGTCCCAGGATCAGCAGCCCAATACCGAGTCCCGTACAGCCAGTTAAAATCCTGGCAAAACAGCCTCTGCTTTGTGATTGGCTCATATACCAGCATACAGGCCAATCATAAATCTCAATGCAGAGCCATTTCTGTTCAATGTGAAACAGCAGGCTGTTCCTCATTGAACAGAAGAGGGTCTGCTGTACGATTTTTTTGATTGGCTCATATATCAGCATACGGGCCAATCATAAATCTCAAAGTAAAGCCACTTCTGTTCAGTGTGATATAGTGGGCTGTTCTGCATTGAACAGAAGAGGTTCTGTGATTTTTTGATTGGCTCGTGTACTGGCATACGAGCCAATCAAAAATCGCAAAGCGGAGATGCTTCTGTTTATCGTGAAGGTCCTTTTTTTTTTTGTCCCTACCTGTCCCTTTACAAATCTAACAACCCTGTTTGTGGTTAGCCATGTTAGCATCTGAACAGTACCGCCATGGCATTGGTTTACTACATTCATTTACCTGTTCTGAGTTTTCTTCAGTGTTGTGGGTTTGCTCCTTACTTATTATTTTCATGTACCATTTTCCATATTCGTTGCTGCAAGACAGCATGACAGGAGTCACTCAGCCTTACCTCACTTTGCTGTAGAAAGAATCACTTTCCAATTAATACATCTTTATGTAGAAAGCAATTCCTTTTTAGATTCTAGAGATAATCAAGTGTTTTCAGAAAAATATTATCTTTACCTGCTTTGAGGATATTGTATAGAAACATACAGTTCTACAGATTTATTTTTACATGAGGTTTGTTTGGTGCCTTTGTGTCTGCTGTTATGCAGAGTGGCTAGAGTGCTCATTTTGTGATTGATTGATTAATTGCCTGTTACACACCATCTACAAGAGGATGCAGGAAGTACTGTTGTACTTCAAGAATGAAGCATGTGGTCTACAAGAATGATTGAATATGAAGTAGCTATGTCTGACACACAAAAAGTAGCTATCTTTTAGTAGCCATGTTTGTTTAAAACACCTATTCCTGTGTTTTATCAGTCAGTCTTTAACCATTTCCTCTTTAATTGTACAGGATTTAAAACTGTAAATTGCAGTCTGTCAACATTTTGTGATAGTTAATAGTATGAATGCAGGTGCTTGACACTGGAGTCTGAAGTCCCCTAATTGGTTGCAGGTGAGGGTTCTCTTGCCATGAGCTGCAATGTTTTTGTATTATGTAGGAATTTGGCTTCATTCAGGTAGTTACTTTTGTAACCCATTGTTTAGGACATGAATTGAACTTTACATTCCAGCTAGGTGCAGTGACCACTTAATTCATTCTGTTCGGCTGAAATTCCCATAAAAAGATAGCAGTCCTGTTTAGGGATATTTGTTGTGCAAGTCCTGTTTAGGGATATTTGTTGTGCAATCACTTGACCAACTATATGCTTTTAGGTGGCTGATACGTTGAGCAATATGGCATGCATGACCACTTGTGGAGTATTTTTATCAGCTGAATGGGAATTTTTTTATTTTTGTGAATCTGGGCTACATCTTTCGTCAGTTTCTCAGGCCCCATTAAGCTCATGGGATGCTTATAGTACTTGTTGAGAGCCTGTTTCATGGTACTATGTTGAGCTCAGGTTTCCTGATTATCATAAACTCATGACCTTAATTACAAGGCTGTATCTTATCACTTGAAAACTCATCTAGTAACTCCCTGTCTTAATGCTTTATATCCAGTCATCCTTCATATCACCTCTTCTTTGAGTCACCAGGTCCTCCCATCTTCTTTACAAAAGACCTTAGCTACCCAATCTAGATGCTGTTGATCTAGACAACTTTGAAAGTTACTGCCCTTTTCTAGCCTACTGCAAATTGGTGAGGTTACTGAGATCGTGAACGTACAGCTCAATTTCAGTCTAAAGGAACACTGCTTTGTTTTTGTACTTGACATACCACTGAGACTGCAATTAATGTGGTAATGAATTGTGACAACTGGCATCTTACTCCAAGTAATAAAGAAATGAACATGGAGTGATAATGTGGTTGCTTCTAGACTTTACTACTGCAATGCAGTACTAGAAAGCACACCATATAACCATCTTACATCCTGGTATCTGTGTACATAAAAGATACTAACAATTTAAGGGAACATCATCATATGTTACATCCCCATTATTACAGGAGTTATTTCATGTTTACCCTCAGGTAACTGCTTTAGACATTGTAGCATAACACTTAACATTTTATCAGACTGAATTCTTCTAATAAAATTTAGTCTCTGTACTTCATGTTGCATAAAGTGTAAAACCTTTCAATCCATATTCAAAATAATAGTTTATTGAATTCATGAATTGTCACTGTAGTGAACTGGCATTTTGCAGGTCTTCTTTATCTGATACAGTTAATATAATGGACAACAGTAATAGTTCCAGCTGAACTGGATCTGGAACTTCATAATCAGGTAGCAGCAGTTCCTCAACAGTCTTACTTGACCTACATCAGACTGTCTGTAAAAGGAAGTACCTTGGACAACTCTGCCTTCTTCAACATTTTCTCAACAATACTTCTTGTGCTTTTAAGCTGTTGTTTTCTATACCTTCCAACCACAAATTATTTTGGCTGCTCATACTTCAAAACAGCAGCTGCTAATTGCCAAGATGAAGCCTGATAAATTCTGCCATTCTGTTCTTCCTTCAGCTGAATAAGAGTTTTGCCTTGACTGATTCTACTTTTTGTCTTGTACCTGAGCTTTAGTAGATTTCAGACTGTGACTCATGTAGCTGTGCCAGTGGTTATAAATCTTAATGAAGTGTTTCTGTACTCCAGTAAAACTATATGGCAGCCACTGTTACTGCTTTATGTTTTTATTTCATTGTATACTTCAGTGTTTGGACAGTCTTTTCAGATTAGCCATTAGACTGTACAAAACGTCTCTGAAAGTGCTCACATTTTGCACTTGCATATTGAATACTGACAGGCATCAGGAATGATATGCTGGGGGGGAGCGTGGAAAAGTTGGTGAGCAGTTAACAGCACTGTTTTTTAGCTCTGCTTAATTTTAACATCTCTGATGGGATTTTTACTAAAAACACAAATAGAACATTTCAAACTTGATTTATAGTTGAACATCTGCTGAAAGACTTACTACAAAAAGTAACAAGTTTGAAACTCTTTAAATTGCTTTTTCCTCTCAAGAAAACTAGAAAGAACTAATTGTCTCAGAATGAGCCACTCTAAGCCCAGTGTACAGGACAGTACTATGAAAAAAGACATACAGGTATAATAAATAACATCAGTGAGCTATCTGCAAAATATAGATAAATTATTAAGCAAAACAGTCTATTTTAAACTGGAAAGAATAAAACAAGTTGATGTGATGAGTGAATATCTTAAACAACAGTCATCACAAATCTTGAGTATAGCACAGGCAATGTCTGATTTTAATGGAAGACTACTTGAAAATGAGAATAATTAATTAATTTATTAATTTATTAATATTTATTAATATTTATTAGCATTTATTAATATTTATTAATATAAATTATTTATTCTATTTAAGTATTAGACTTAGTTTAGACATGTTATAAATTACTTGAATATGAATATTAACATTGCATTCAAAGTAATAATCACATAATTAAAGTACTGTTAATTTATTAGCTGTTGGATTGATGACTAGTTTGCACATGTTCTCCCTTATTTTTATATATTTTTTATATATTTTTTATATATTTTTTTATATATTTTTATATATTTTTATATATTTTTATATATTTTTTATATATTTTGTATATATATTAGTATTATTATTTTTACTTATAATACTATGAGTGTTAATATTATAATTAGTTTTAATATTATAATTGTTGCAATATCTAGTTTTCAAAACATTGTTAGCAATAACTCTATTCAATACATACTACACATTCAAAATATTAAACATACAATTTATCCAGAAGGTTAGTATTAAGTCTATAAGGAAGGATGCAATATAAGGAAAATAACATTTTTAAGAAATATGAGTTTCTAGAAGTATGTATGGTACTAATAGAGCATCAAATTGTACTATATGAACTCATTTGGATATTTAATGTATATAAAATGTATTCAGCGTGTATTAGGATGAGTTTTAGCTGGTTTGTTTGATAAGTGTATGTTTGTTTGTTATTAACATTATTTATTTACACTATGGCACTTTAAATGCAAAAGTCCCTTCAGATTAAATTCGCGCCAAAAAGCTTATTTAAAACGGCGCATTGATTGTTTGTATGAGTTCTGAAGAAGCCTAAGTATTGTAGGTGAAAGCGCTTAACTCACACGGCTTATTTGTATTAAGTATATTCATTTTATTTTGCTTCAATAAACGTTCCAGTGGTCGAATAATACTGTGTTTCCTCAGTTGTTTAGAGAGAAGATAGCACAGTATTTTTATAATTCAAGCAGTTTTTTCCTCACAACATTTTTGGTTCTGAAAATGAGAATAACACTGAATTTCTATTGAAACAAAACAACTTTTTCCAGGATAAAATAGAAGACTTAGAGAACAGACCTAGAAAGAATAACATCAGGATTTATGGGATTCATAAAGAGAAGAGGGAGACCGAATGATAAAATTCTTTAATATCTGGCCGCCTAAAACTGTGAACCTGCCTGAAGCTTTTTCCTTTGGCATCGAAAAAGCACATGGATCACTTTCTAACTCATCTTTAAAAAAAAACACCTTCACCGATGTTGGTGATCTTATGATTTTTCTCAAGTCACAGTAAGGATTTAGTCTTAAAAGCTGCATAGAGTAATTATCCATTTAAAATGAAAGGAAATACTTTAAGATTTGACAGTGACTATTGTACATTAGTGATGTCCAGGAGAAAAGCATGTGTGTCACTTGTTAGTTTAAGGAAAAACAATATTAAAGCACAAGTCTTGTTTCCAGCAAAAATAAGGATTTACCTTCCAAAAGGAAAGAAGATTTTTAACACCTTGGAAGATCCAATGGACTTTATACAGAAAAATAAAACCCTAGAAAAACAGAAGAAATAGACTGGAATCTGTCAGCTTCTTTGAAGAGAAGTGCAACAGGAGATGGCTCGTTAATAAAAGATAAAAACAGTGAAAATTGAAGGACAAATGAAAAATCAATGTATTTCATGGTTATGAATTCTTATTAATTTAAATAGGTGCTTGAATATTTCTGAACAGGTGCTACATATTACTTTTTACAAGGTAAATCATATGTATTTATTTTCCTACCTCAAATGGTTATTAGTTCCCTTTTTTAAAATGTTGGAGTTTGATTCTTTTAGCTATATATGAAATTAAAGCCATTTATTTTAACTTAGAGTTAGAGGTTAAAATATGCATCTTAATAAAAGTTAATGACTATTATGATGAAAATTATTTTTAGGTGACACTTTCTGATATCGTGGCATAGCTGAGTAATGTACTATTAAATATAATACAAGATGCAACAAATGACACTAAAGAGGCATTTTAAGTTACATTCTCAGTTCTTAAAGTGGCCCAGTAGTGTGCCGCTGATAACTTGACATGCAACAGCACCCAGGATAGGCATGCTATGTTATAAACAAAGTATAAAAATATAGATTTTTACATATATAAAAGTTACTGTTGAATGATATCAAATAATTAGAGTAACACTCACACTTTTACAAGTTAAACCTGGATCACACATAACTGTCATTCTTTTAATGCAAGTTTATATGTTATGCCTCCTTTAAAAAATGGCAGTCTTTATATTAAACATCTCATACAAACAGTGCTTGCTGAATCATTAAATGTTATTTCTTTAAGTGCAGAGGCTTTTTAGTGGTTGGCATATTTTGAGATGGGTTTTTTGGTAGTTTGGAGGGGTTTGAGGGATTGATGTGTGATGTGAAGGTGGTTTGGATTAATTTGTGAGCATTTTTGTGTGAGTTGCAACGGATGGATTGTTCATTTCCAAGCCCTTATCATGAAAACCAGCTTGAAACAACGCAAAGTTATGAGCACTTTTGTGATGCTGCAGGAATTCTAAAAATTCTAAGAACTATCCAGGTTACTTCTTCCTGTCTAAAAGTAAATAATCATAATAGTTTGAATCATATGCTAAGATGTGAAAGAATACAAGTTAGATAATAAGTAAAAGACAGTGAATTACATCCTAAGCCACTCTCGGTTATTACATCGTTCTGAATGCTTGCTACTGATAGTATACTTGATATGCAATACCACCCAGGAAGTTATACTATGCTATAAACAAAGGATAAAAAATATAGTTTCTTACATATATAAAAGTTGTTATTGGAATGTTATGGAGTAACATTCACACTTGAACAAGTTAAACCTGGACCACATATAACTGTCATTCTTTTAATGCAAGTTTATATGTTATGTCTCCTTTAAAAAATGATACTCTGCCTTATATTAAACATTTCACACAAACAGTGCTTACTGAGTCATTAAATGTTATTTATTTAAATACAATAGCTTTTTAGCGGTTAACATACTTTGAAATGTTTTTGTTTCTTTTTAATGGCTTGGAAGGGTTTGAGGGATTGATGGATAAAGTAGAGGTGGCTTGGATTCACGTGTGAATGTTTTTGTGTGAATTGTAGCTGATAAACTGTTCGTTTGCATAGCTTTGTCATGTGGACTAGCTTGAAGCAGCTTAATTAGAATCATGAGTACTTTTGTGATGCTGCGGGAGTTCTGAAATTCTAAAAATTGTCCAGATTACTTCTTCCTGTCTCAAAGTAAATAATCATAATATTTTGAATCAAATGCTAAGATGTCAATGAATACAAGTTAGATAATAAGTAAAAGACGGTGAATTGCATTCTAAACAACTGCCAGTTATTAAATAGTTCTGAATGCTTGCCGTATACCAAAAAGATAGTTTATATATTAGCCTATAGAATGACACTTATGATAAAAAATGAGGATTGTGTTTCACTGCTGTTTTCTCTTTTTAATGATAACAAAATATCTCAGAACAATTTATTATGGAAAGTTTGAATCTTAACAGGGAAGATTTTTCAGATGTTTGTTCAGGTACTATTAGACATAAAATTTAAGGAAAAAATAGGACTGATTCTAACAGTAGTACTAAATTAAAGAGTATAAAATATATAAGGGTAAATATAAATGTTCTGTTATATGATACTGTACACTAGGATTATAGCTAAAATATAAAACATGGGAATATAGTAATTGTATAAGATAGAAAGAGATCAAAATAAACATATTAAAGAATATAAATACATCTACAACGGTGAGAGGTTGGTATAGTAGTTAAGGTGTCCACCTAATAGACACAAGGTGCAGGGTTTGAGTCTCACATGGGGTAATTGGCTGGTCATGGAATGGCCCACAAGGACAGTTAGCCTGGTACTAATTTATAAATGTATGATCCTGTGAACAACTTTACACATAGTAAATTAAATAGAAAAATATAAAATCATCTGACTTATAAATCAATAAATATGAAAATAACAACTGACTTCTTCCCTATAGTAGACCAGGGAGATTATGTGAGATACAGGAAAAGATGATTCTAAACATATTCATTATTTTCAAATTATAATAAATATTCTGAACACCTGTTTAACTTTTCTTATTCATAATAACTCACTGAAGGTCATATTTAAGATTATGCATACTAAAAATATGAGATGCAAACCCTATGTTTGTTCTCGCCTTAATCCAGGGGTTCCCAAGATGTGTGCTGTGGCGCCCTGGGGAGCTGCAGCTTCCTCACAGGGGCACCGCAAACTAATAAGCTTAGCGGCCACAAAATAAACCACGAACTAATAAGCTTAGTTACTAAGCTTATTAGTTCGCAGTTTATTTTGCAGCCGCGCTAATCAAAATAATGATTTTTTTTTACAAAGAAGCAAATCTTTTTACATTTCTACAGATTCCCATTGTACTACTAGTGGTACAGCTAGCCATTTTTTTTTAAACCTAGGTCTTGCACTCTCACAGCAAATATTAACGATTCTGACATGTTGCCCATCATTCTTAAAGCACAGCAGACCAAGGCATTCCTTACTTGTTTCTTTTTGCACAGGAAATGCCCCTTTTCAGAATTATGCATGTCTTCATTTAACATGAGCATACATTCCTACCCTTCACCCTGCCTTCCGATTGGCATAAAACGACCTCGGTCACGAGCATGAACAACTTCTTGAAGCATCGGCTGCTAGATGTTTTTATTTTAATGAGGGAGCACAAGGATAGCTATCACATGAATTTTAGTGAACGTTCATTTTCTTTCTTCATAAAGTGTAGCTTTCTTTGCTTTGTTGCTCCTCATTCTTTAATGTGAACTGTGGTTTGTGGATTATGCAGATGATTTTTTTAGTATGGGCTGAATATGTTTGGAATAGTGCAACTGTACATGCAGTGAGCGTAGCACTTCCATTTGTGATTGCACACACATCCTGTATCAGCAATAATTTTTTCCTCCCTCTAAGTCCAGCTACATAGGCAGCTGTTTATGCTGTGGTTCATGTTGTCCAAGTGAACACATGGGAAGCAGATGGCAGCAGCGCAAGCGCAGTCATGGCATCAATTTATCACAAAGGATGCCTTGAGCTATTCAGGAACGTTCACTCTGAGGTAGGAAGAAAAACAGTGAACAAACCATTTGTGATATTGCTTTTCTGTATGTTCTGCTTGCTGCTGCTGTCTGCTTTTCCATAGTTCATTTGGTCACTTTCTGTAGCATTGATTCTGGCTATAGGAGTTCCAGTCCTGCTCTTTAGAGCATTGTTTGCATCTTTTGTCGAACTACCCTGATTTTTGCCTCAAATTTTTACCCCTTTGCTCGTTAAATTGTTGATCTTGGAGGTGATCACAGAGCTTTACAGCCAGTTAGCAGTTACAGACATTGAGTGAAAACAAAAGTCATGTCAAAGCAAAACCTTTTGATCTATTAACTTTTTGAACAAATTAGCATAATGTTTGGAAGTTCTTCCTGCTTTTGATCAGGCAGCAGTGTTTATTTTTAAGTTGCTTGTGTAACAGTTGTTTGAGTCTAATGTTCTTCTAAATGTTATGAGTAAATAAACTGCACTGCTGCAACAATGTGCAGCTGTGCCTCTGATCATTTCATCTGTTCAGAATTTTACAGAACATCCCTTGTATGTTAGATTTCTTCCTTATGCTCGTGAGAAGGGAAGTGCATTTTTATTTGCTGTTTTTATTTTGCATCAGTTGCTATTGGCAATTCTTGTTCGTGTGCTTCTTGCTCTGTATGTCACCGATTATGGTCTGCAGCAGTTGCTGTCCTTAGCAGTAGTGAAAGTAACGTACGGATTCCCGCTGTTTTTTTCTGAGGTTATATCAGAATTCCAGGAAACTGTCAGTTGACAGAAAAGTATCACTTTAGGAAACTGAGAATTCACTGCAAGGGAAAGCTTCCCACATAAAGCAAACTCGTTATTTAATGAACTGCAAGCATTTAATTTTCTGCAGGTGCTTTTTTTTTGCCACCAAAACAGTTAAGATCTAGAGAAAAAAAAGATCTAGAAAAAAAAGGCAACAGCTAAATAAAAATTAAAACAATACAAATGGGACAATGCCAAGATGTTAATTTTACTTTTACAGGCTTTGGCTGGCAAACAAGTAAACAAAAGTCATGAATACTTTGAAAGGTAGCTGGCAAGAGCTGCAAGCTGCCCGTATTGAACTGAAATGGAAGTTATTTCTGGAATCAAGTCTGAATGGACACAAAAATAGAACAAGTTGTAAGTGTGCTGCACTTTGATAACAATTACAAACAGTCTGCCTTTTTCATATGCAATAGATAACCAGAACGTGGGGAAAGTTCTCACTGAAAATCTTACAACAAGGTGCAAGAAGTCAGGCTAGTGATAAGACATAAGACAGTCATTAAACATAAAAGCTGAATAAAATGAAAAAGGTGGACCATACACCTTTAGCGCGGCTGCAAAATAAACCGTGAACTAATAAGCTTAGTAACTAAACTTATTAGTTCACTGTTTATTTTACGGCCACTAAGCTTATTAGTTCATGGCACCCCTGTGAGGAAGCCGCGGCTCCCCAGGGCACCGCTGCAAACACTTTGGGAACAACTGCCCTAATGAAATTCTGTGAGACAGCTTGTTCATAGCCCTGACTCCTGAAAAAACTGTCCTCTTATATTTTGCTGTTCTTTCTTATCCTAGTTTACACAGTGACAACTAAATACCTGTTTTTATAATACCAACATAAACTGTTCAACTACCATATCCCAGTTATTTCCTTTGTATGGCTTTCCCCATGAGGGCAGAGGTGGTGCTGGCAGCTATGTTATCCAATCATCGCGGAAAGACAGAGAAGACTTTGTGTCTACTTTACCCAACGGAAGATGAGAGTGAAGGGTACAGACATAATTTTTAGCCATTCAGGGAGAAGAGTTGATGACTTTAGCTGGATTACAATGGCAGCTCCCTTCAAATGTTAGCAAAGCTGTCAAGGCTCCTGCTTATAAAATTCAGATACTTCTTTGGACTGTAGCTTGAGTGACGTCCTTTTCGTGACAGCCATCCCCAGGCCAGCAGCCAAGATGGGGCAAGTCCATGATCGGGTAAGGCTGATGTTGTCTTGTTTCCAGTGATCTGGTACATATTTGGTGACCTTAGTTGAGCTGTGCCCAGGCCTGGGTATGCAGGGGGTATACAAATGAAACTGGCCTGTAGTTGCATATGGCAGATCATTTTACTACTCAACGTTATACATAGTTTAATTACACGTGACTGGATTAGTGCTGCTAGTTTTCCTTTATAAAGCTATCCATGTGTTTTGATTATGTCTCAAAAAGTACATCACTTTATAAGTTCATGTATAGGAGCAAGTTCACCCACAAGTATTACTTGGTGGCAGTGAGCAGTTATGTTTGTAAGATACCTCTCAAATCTGGGAAGCATATCTAGTGTCACATTATTTATTTATTTATCTTGGAGTTACACTCAACATTTTCTGTCATCTCCACATTTAGGGACACAAATAAGAATGCTTCATGTTTTGTGCTGGGATCATCACCAACCCCATTTTCTACTTGGAGTTGGGGTGTTGTGTCAACTGTCTCCATCTTTTTTGATTCAGTGCCACTCTACTGCCTTCCTCCATTGTCATACCTGATGGTTGCAGGTCTTCTTTCATGCAGTCCATACATGTTTTTGCTGGACGCTCTTGATTAATCTTGCCTTCTACCTGTCTCTCCCAAATCATCTCCACTGCATTGTCCTCTTCTTTCCTGCACATGTGCCTGAAACACCATAATTTGTTCTCTGACCTTCTCTGTAATTCTAGCTATTTTGCTTCAGCACTGATGTTCTCATTTCTTCGTCTGTCCCACATTGTGCAACTTACCTCCCATCTGAGGCACTACCTCTCCATCACCTCTTGCTTCCTCAGCTGTTTTGCTTTCACTGCCCAGGTTTCTGTACCATACAGTAGCACTGTTCATATCACTGTTTTGTACAACTTAATTTTCAGCTTCTTTGCCATTCTTCTGTCATATGCTACTCCTGATACTCCTGTGCCAGTTGGCTGTAGCTCCTCTGATTCCATCTCCGACTTCCTCGTTTAGACTTTCATTCTATACCACCACCTCTTCCAGATACTTGAATCTGTTAACCTCTTCCACAATTTTTCTGTCCTGTCTCTGTTTTCAGTTTCTTCTGATTTTCCCTTTGTGATGACATGACAACTGTTTTGTCTGTACTTGGTTTTATCCCATCAGCCTTCAGTTGTTCATTCTATTTCCCTGTCATTTGCTGAAATTCTTGTTTAGAGTCTGCTTGCAATATCACATTATCTGCATACAGAAGCTTTGTTAATCTGTCCCCTCTGGCCTGTTTGCTAATGTAGTTCATCATCTGTATGAATAGCATTGGGTTCAGAGCTGATCCCTGATGCTTACCTACCCCACTGTGAATCTGAACACTGTTCATTCTTGTGTGATAGAATTATTGAAGGATATGGACATTGACTCAATCAGTGTTTCAGGAACTTCAAACCGTTGCATGACTGCCCGTATCAGCTTTCTTGGCACCTTGTCATATGTTTTTCCAAGTCTAGGAATGCCTATTTGATCTCTTTCCTCATCTCTACCTTCTTTTCCTGTATATGTCTCACTGAAGACATTGGATCAGTTGTGCTGCATCCTGATCTGAATCTGAACTGCTCATCTCCCATTTTACTTTCTACTACTCTGCATATTTGTTTTAGTCACCCTGTCCAGTACTTTATCAGTTTGTTATACCCCAAAATGACCTGAAAGGTGGCTGCCATGGCTAGTATGATTTTGTTTTACAGTCAATGCTTTTCCCTTCCTGATGTCATTTTAGGGGTACAGAAAGAAATCCCTGTTATGAGGGGATCCTTGTCTATGTTTTCTCTCTCATTAGTTTACAACAGTACTGTGCTGCCTACTTTACACTGTCAGCATCAATCTTATTTTGCTTCCTTTGATTTTCATTAATGGCCATGTGTGTTATAACATTTTAAGGAATGTTTGAATGACAGGCTTGAAAATGTAACCAAGTTAATTGTATGATTACCACCTGTCCCTCTTTGTGAGGGGTAGTCCTTGTTTGCGCAGTTATGTCCTGCGAAAAAAACTAAAAAATGGCAAATGTCCTGAGATGTTATAACAAAAAAATTTCTAAGTTTTCTTTAATAGTTGCATAAAACAGTTAGTCTGTGTCTGAAACACCAAAATGCTATATGAAATAGCAATTGATTAAGGAAGGTATAATCTCTGAAGATCGGGGAAAGTGAGGAGATATGTGGGTATCACCATTCCTCTTTTGTCCAAATGTCACCAGTTTGGGGAGGGATTGAGAGAACAGAGATAAATTTGAGAGAAAAATCAGGGATGTCTCTGAAGATTGGGTACTTATCATGGCAACAGCTTGGTCTGACGAAGCTGCTGCAGACCTGGAGGAATGTAGTTTGAGGATTGCTTCTTGGTTATATATAAAATGTCCTTCTACAATTAAGTGTCTGACCACAGTTGTCAATCCTGCATAAAGGCCAATAAAACTAAAGGACTGGACAACGACAGACTGCTTTGAACCTGAAATGCTACTGTAAAGCTGCTCACCAGCTATGTACAACCTCTCCAACTAGCAGAGTGAATACAGCCATTTTCACTGCTTCTGACAGCAGTCAAGCTATAGCATTTCAAAAAAAAACAGGTCACAGTTGCAATGCTGCCAAACAAAGCTGAAATATTTATGTAGTACTTCTCCATGTTCATGAAGTGCAGTGCAATATGACACAGCTTTACTAGGTCCCCACCTCAGTGTCACGTCTGCAGCAGCAGCATAGGTGAACCAAACTGTTGCCCCGATAATGGAAAAGTACCCTTGATTGTTAATCTTCTTCTTCTTTCGGCTTTTCCTGGTTAGGGGTCACCACAGTGGATCACCTGTCTGCTCATGATTGGCAGTGGAGTTTTACGGTGTCGAGTTGCCAGCCCAACGCCCACCCTTCTACAGAAGGCACACACATGCACACACTCATACCTAGGGCCAATTTAGAGTGTCCAATCCACCTACAGCATGTCTTTGGGATGTGGGAGGAAACTGGAGCACCCGGAGGAAACCCACACGACCACAGGGAGGACATGCAGACTCCGCACAGAAGGCACCCCAGCTGAGAATCGAACCGGAGAACCTCTTGCTGTGAGGCAGCAATGCTAACCACTGCACCACCATGGCCGCCCACCCTTGATTGTTAATAATCTGCTCAAAATATTAATAACTTGAAGGTCATAATCAACCCCGCACCCTGTGTCTATGAAGTGAAGACCTCAATCATTATGACAAACCCACCCAGAATACTATAAATTTGATCCGAAGTAGACCAAATATAAATATCTGGACATTTTACAAAATTCTAGACAGTTGAATTGAAATTTATGTTTTTGTGATCTTAAATACCTGTGTTATTAATATGTTCAATTACAATTACATTTTTTGCGATAAATATGTGTGTTATTTATTTTTACCTAACTAACCCTTTAATTAAAAAAATATTATTTTGCAAAGTATACTTGTTAGAATTTGACGGAGGGTGCGACTTGGGAAAACCTGGATTCAACAAGGGAGCCAAGAATCGAAAAAATTTTGAACCACTGCCTTAATCTATATGTCTCCCCTTCTAAATTTCATTCATCCCTACTCAAAAAAAAAAAACAAAAAAAAATAAATACCTTTGGCTGTAGTCTCCATGTTTACCCTCTGTCTACCTATACCCTCTATTCACTCTGTTGTCTACACCCTCTAAACACCTTGAGGATACTATTAATTTATTGCTTTTCTTCAGCATAATACCTCTAGTGTATATTAACACAATCACTTAATACTTTGTAACCTTACCCACAAAAATCTGTACATATTGTATATTTGCACATTTGTCAACTATTGTATATTACTGTTTGTTCTGCAGATATTGCTTTTCATCTTCCTGTTGTTTTTTACTTTTATGTACTTTGTACTCATAATGTACTGTGGTTACATTTTATTTACTACCTGCAAAAATGTGTATATATTGTTTGTTACACATTTTATAACTATTGTATATTACTGTCATCTTCTCACTGTTTTTATTATGTACTTTTTTATGTACTGTGGTTACATTTTATGCACTGTTCTATTATGGAGATTTTCTCCCCGGGCCTACACTGAAAATGGATTCTCTCAGCCCAGTGGACCTTACCGGTAAACAAATGGCAATAAATACATATTAAAAAAATATGAATCAAAAGCATGAGCAAAGCTTTGTTAGTCTAATGGAGAGTTTGAGAGGCAGTTTGTTTGTCTTTTTCAACAGACTAGGAATATGTTGTTCCATGGTAGAATGTTTTAGTATTATGTCATTAGGTAATTTTTTGTTTCAAAAGTTTTGTCCATAACTGAAGATTTCATATTGTTATATGTAAAGTATATAATAAGTTCTGTACATAAGTATGATTTCATTATACCTGTTATTTTCCTCACTTATATAAATGTCTGATTTTACATGCATATCTATTAATATTAATGGATTGAATAATCCAATAAAGAGGTGGAGTCTGTTCAAATACTTGCAGTTACATAACTCTCAAATAGTATTTCTACAGGAAACCCATCTACTTAATAAAGCTGTGAATAAACATTCACTAAAGAATTATTTGGTTTTAGCAGGCTCTGGCTTTTGAGCTAAAAGAAGAGGCACCCTCATTTTATGGAAGAACTCACCAATAATGCCTAAAATAAAAGATACCTATGTTGATAAAAATGGTATGTTATATTGCTGAACTCTTATTGGATTTCAGGGGTTGGAGCTTAAGATACAAAAATTATTTAGACACTATAGCCTATTACATGAAAGGTGAAGTCATAATGGCTGGTGATTTTAGTTATATTTATTCAGACAAAGATTCTACTGCAGATAGAAAGCTGAGAATCACATCTTCAGCCAAGTACTTAAAGAATGTTGTGCATCTAATGAAGTTAAAGGATATATAAGAGCTAAGGAAAACAAACTCACTTCAATTTACCCATTATTCATATAGATGTGGAACACAAATATTGATAAAAATTTTGTCTCAATCTGTTATCACATATCTGGGAAGTTTCAATAGTTTCCTGGCCATTATCAGACCATAATGCTATAATTTTTAATATTATTTTTAAAAACAGAAAATCTAATACATCACAGGAGATTACCAGTATACATTATTAAAATAAAAGGATTCAAGGATTGGTATGTTAAAGAGATCAAAAATTTCCTAGAAGTAAACATGAGTGGTGAAATAACTGCCATTGTCTTGTGGGATTCCCTAAAGCTTACTTAAATGGAAGAGTTATAAACCGGTATATTAGTAAAACAAGAGAATGTGACAAAGAATTGACTATACTACATTCCAAAATAGATACACTAAAGTTAAATTAAAACCAAGTGGCATTATCATTCAATGTGAACTTAAAAACTTAAATACAAAATATGTTGAAATTCTAAATCATAATTTTTCAGTAAACCTGGAAAAACTTAAACTTCAGGCATATTCAGTAAACCCTTTAAGCATGCATAAACTTGCTCTTAAATCAAAGATTATAAATACACTAAATAATATCAGAGAAATTATAACACACATAAATAATAAAAAAGAAAGTAGAATGGATATTAAAGGTATTCTTGAGGGCTTTAAAATATTTTATGAAAATGTAAATCATAATACAAGTAACCTAGATAATGATGATATAGTTGAAACATTTCTAAGGGAAAATATAAATAATAAATTAACAATTGAACAAATAAAAAAGTTGATAGACCATTCACTTTAATAGGAATAAAAGATCAAATAGAAAAGTTAAAAAATAAACAGGTGCCGGACTTAGATGGTCTTATACCAGAACTATATAAAATATGACTGGATGATGCAGTGAAAATATTAGATAAGGTCTATAGAGAAATTAAAACAACTGATGAAGTCCCCCCATCATGGAAATATTTCCTTATATCACCTTTTTAAAACAAGATAAGGATCCTACAAAGTGTTTATCATACAGACCCATTTCATTTCTAAATGTGGCCTGTAAGATGTTAATGTCCATTTTAGCTAACAGAATTAATCTACTTATACCTAAACTAATTAACAATGATCAAACTGGGTTTATTTTAAATAAACAAGTACAGGATAATATAATAAGAATACACACATTAATATACTATGCAAATAAAAATGAAAAACAACTTTCTTTCATTAATCTCAATTTAGATAAGGCTTTTGACTCAGTTAATTGGTAGTACCAGTTTAAAACACTTAGTGTGTATAATTTCTCACCTAAGCTAATTGCATTACATTCTAAGTTATACAATAACTCTTGTGCTTACATTAAAATATGTTATTTCTTTCTAATTCCTGTAAATTACAAAAAGACACAAAACAAGACTGCCCATTATCACCTTTACTTTTTGCATTCGCTTTAGAACCCTTTGCTAATAGTACTAGATCCAGTAAGAACATTAATGGTACCAAAATAAAAGAAGATTTCAAACTAAAGTTTCAAATCTTTGCCGATGATATTTTATTAACAATAAGAAATATAGAAAATTTATTAGAATATATAATTAGTTCTGTGAGTCAGTTTGAAGAAATCTCAAACTTAAGATTTAATCTTAATAAAACAAGTACGTTATTAATTAATAAAAAAATTAAAAAATGAATACAAACATATTTTGACTTCAATTGGAATAAGAATGAAATGAAATACCTTGGTATAATAATAGTAAAAAAATGATACAAACAAACTTTCAACAAGTTATTTAGTTTAGTCACAAATTGAAACAAATTCTACTTTACCATGGAAGAATGATTAATGCTTATTAAGATGGCAATTCTCCCTAAAATATTCCTTCTCTTACAATCTTTCATACTGTCTCCACCAAAACAATTGATTTAGATAATATTTTGCTTATTTTTTTAGCATCCTAATAAGCCAAGAGTTTCCTTTTATTTGGCACAGAAATGGTTGGGATAATGGTGGAATAGGATATCCAATTGTATGCTACCGCAACAGTTGTAAAAGTTATAGAGTTGTGGATAAATTCATCGTATGATTCAAAATGGCAACAAATGCATCAATAAATATTATTAGTAAATAATAAATATATCACAATAAATCATAAACAAATAGTACCTAATAGTTTTGTCTGATTATTAAAAGATTTTTGCATAAATGGTATTAACCCTCTTCTTAAATTCCTTATTTAAATGACATAATTTTCTCTTTTCAAAAGTTCACATATTCTAACCGTTGTATTAAAGACTTAATAATTTCTATGTTTCCAATGGCATATACACATGACAGCTTGGAAACTCATAACTTCAACAAAATTCTAGTGTTGAAACAACAAAGTAATTTAATTTATTCACATCAATTCTTAAATGGTACTGGTATATATACTGTTGAAAATTTAAGGTCCAAATACAATCAAGATTTTGAGAATTTACAAATATTTAGAGACTTTGTGAACACAGAGATAAATAGGATATTTACCCTAGATAAGAAATCGTTCCCCAAATTACTGGAATTCTTAATAAATGTCAACAATAATACAATGAAAAAATAAATCATATTTTTCACAAATTTATAAAATTCCTAAGCTGGATTTCACATATTTAGACAATTCCTATTGGAACTGCTCCACAAAAATTAATAATGAAGACATGTTCTTCGTGTTTCACTGTTGCAGTCCTCACATATGAGATATCCGGCTCCCGGTAGCCCTCATTCGGCCCGAATACCAGAGTCCTTGGTATATGACATCAGCTGCTGCCTGTTGTAAAACTGATGTCAGTACGTCAGGTATAAAGGGAGGCAGCCGATGCCATTTCCTCAGTCTTTCTTGCCACGGAGCCCAAAGCAGATGCAATTCGCACTAGTGCCGGTTGGCCATTTACCTTCATTTTGCTTTCCAACTTCCGAGTTGCCTTCAGATAAGTACCCTGTTGGAGATCCTCTTTTCTTGCTTTAACAAATGTCAGATAAAGTTAATAACTGTCTTGCCTGTGGAAAACAGATTCCGCACTGTGATTTCCATTCTTATTGTATAACTTGTTTGGGCCTTGAGCACGACGTCCCTAACTGCGATCTCTGTGCTTCCTTTAACCCACGTACCATACACCATAGAGCTAAGATTTTGTGTAAGCATTTCGGAGTCTGGCCTAAGTTCATCGGTATGGCGTCTTCTGGTCTCCCAACTTCGGATATACCTAGGAAATGCAAAGACAAGAACCACGACAGGCCTAGGGTTAAATCTACTGATGATGCACCGGTGAAATTGGTCATCAGTACAGCAGTAGTCAGTGAGGTGCTTTCGCAGCCCCTGCAGTCCGCAGATATTCAGCCGCCAGCCTCTGCCGAGACCTTTACGAAGTCCTCCATGCCACAGGCTGCAATTTCGTCTTCAGACCCTCTGCCTGTCACTGTCTCAGATGGGTCCAGAGCCACTTTGCAGGCACCGGCTTCTGACACCTCTTCTTTTCGTCATGAGACCAGGACCAGACCAACTTCCTTAATTCAGACTTCTGCAGTTGCTAAGCCTTCTGAGTCCCCCAGGATTGCTAGTAAACCTTCCATCTGCAAACCTACTCACAAGCAGGCATCAGCCTCCCCTCTTGTACCTCAGTCCCAGTTGGTAAAGATGGCTGGTGATCTTCTTTCCCTGATTAGGGGCTCTCATCCTCCCTTCAAAGAGGGCTAGGGAATTATCTCCTGATGTTTTGTCTGTCTCAGATTCTGAGATTTCCAGTATGTCTGCTAGTGAAGAAGGAAATTCTCAACTTTTTTCTGGCTTTGAGGATTCTGATACTGAGGACTCTATCCCTTCTGCCTCCCCTCCAGAAGATTTTTCCTTTGGGGATACTTTGAATACTCTTAGGAAGCATTTTAAATGGGAAGGTCAGAATTTTCCACAGTCTAAGAAAAGAATCAGGGAATTTCTAAATTTGCCCCAGCATAAGCCTCTGGCTATACCTCCAGTTTTGGAAGTTGTGGGTGATGTTTTCATGGAAAATTATTTAACTCCTAATCCTGTTCCTCCTACCCCAGAAAACCAGATAGGTATTGCAGAGTTCCTGAATCTCATCAATTCCTTTTTAAAAACCCTACTGCTGATCCAGAAATTATTTCTCAAGGCCCCAAGAGTGTTAAGGCTACTATTGCTAAAAACCCTGTGCCTTCTGATAAGGAATCTAGGGCCTTGGACAGGTGGGGTAAGAAAGTCTATACCTCTGCAACTCTTGCCATTAGATCTGTGAATTGTCTTTTTCACATGCTTAAATATCAGCAGCATACTTTGGAGGCTATTAAGGCTAAACTTGGAGATATTCCATCCATGACGGAGAACAAAGATTTACAAGACTTACTTAATGCTGCCACTTTAGTTAATAAGCATTCACTTCATTGTGGTTTTGACACTTTGGAGGCTTCCTGCAGAGCAGCAGCCACTGGATTCCATAATTAGATGGCATGCTTGGCTCAGGGAACAGTCTCTTTCTAAACCAGTTAAATCTAAATTGCTGGATGTTCCTTTGCACAAGGACAATCTTTTTGGTAATATGGCTGAGGAGGTACTAAAGAAGTTGGAGGATAAGGCAAAATCTATGCAAGCTGTAAAAGATTTCCTTCAGGTTCAGCCTCCTCGATTTAGTAGGCATTATCCTTCCAAGAATTGGTCTTTCCCTGATCCTGGCAAGCAGGGTCGCTCAAGGCCTAGGGGTTTTGGATCTTCCAGAGGGCAGGCATCTGCCCCTCAAAGAGCTAAACAATGGCATTCTTCTTCTGCTAAATCAGGGAGTTCTAAGCCAGCTCCCCAAAGCAAACATTCTCAATGACTCCATCCTTCTTGTGCCTACCTCTGCTGACCCTGGGTTTCCTTTGGGGGGAAGGTTAGCCATGTTCGCAGAGGTATAGTCTACCATCGCAGAAGACATATGGGTGCTCAGTATAATAAACCAAGGTTACATGTTTTACTTTCACACCTTCCCGGTTTTACAAGGTTACCCAGACATACCCAGAACTCTCAGGGCAGAGGTACAAACTCAAATTTCTTCTCTACTGACTATGGGGGCTATAGAGCCAGTTCCTTCCAATCAGACAGGCCTAGGTTTTTATTCATGGCTTTTTCTGGTACGCAAGAAAGGGGGCACCTGGTGCCCTAGTCTGGATGTGTCCATTCTAAACACTTTTCTGGTGATTCCCAAATTCAAGATGCTCACCCTTCAACAATTACTACCAATGATGGGCAAGGATTCATGGCTGGTAACTTTGGATCTCAAGGAGGCTTATCTGCACATCCCCATAAGGGAAAGTTGCAGGCAGTTCCTTCGCTTCAGGGCGGGGGAGCAACACTTTCAATTCTCTGCATTGCCCTTTGGTTATCTACTGTTCTCAGAGTTTTTATGAAGCACCTGGCTCCAACCATTGCTTTTTGCAGGCAGAGAAACATTCATATTTATCCTTACCTGGACGGCTGTCTCATTCAAGCAAACTCCCCAGAACAACTAGAAATGGATTTGGATTTCATGAAGAACATTCTCACCTCTTTGGGTTACACTCTCAATGAAAAGAAGTCAAAGTTGGCTCCTTCAAGGGAGATGGTTTTCCTGGGAGCGAGTCTGAATACAGCCACCCAGATGGTATTCCTCCCACTTCATGAACTTGGCAAGCATGACCCAGCTCTCTGCAAGGCAATTCCTGCAAGCACTGGGGTTCATGGCTTCATGTATTTTGATGAGCCCATATGCAAGGCTGCATATGAGAAAACTTCAATGGTACCTTAAGAATCTTTGCTGTCAACACATACAGGACTTGGACTTGATTCTTGCCCTGATTCCTTGTCTACAAATGGAGTTCCTCTGGTGGGCGACAGCCTGTTCGCAGAACAAGGGTCTGCCTTTCTGCCCACCACCTGCCAGCCAGACTCTCACCACAGATGCCTCAGATGTTACATGGGGGGGCACATCTGGAGGGCAGGGGTATACAGGGGACTTGGAGCACCCAGCAGATTCATCTGCACATAAACTTAAAAGAATTGATGGCAGTGCAGCAGGCCTTGCTGGCTTTCAAGGACCTACTCTACCCTGGGACTCTGCTGATCAGGACAGACAATACCACAGTCATGTGGTACATCAGCAAGCAAGGGGGGACTCACTCTTACCCCTTGTGCAAAGCATGAGGCTATGGTCCATAGCAGCATCCATGGGCTTACATCTAATAGCTCAGTATCTTCCAGGGAGGCTGAATTCCTTGGTGGATCATTTGAGCAGACATGTTCTGAATCCTCACAAATGGCAACTGAACAGGGACATTTTCCATCACATCACATCACTCATCATTGGGGAACCCCACAAGTGGATCTTTTCTCCTCTCACACCAATCATCTCCTTCCAACCTTCTGCACCAGGGAGTTTCACAACAAAGTTTGGAGAGTGGATGCGTTGTCCTTCTCATGGACACATCTCTCAGTTTATGCATTCCCTCCTCTGCCTCTTCTTCTCAGAGTGCTGCTAAAGATAAGGGATGAAAAACCAAAGGCTATTCTGATAGCAGCTTCAGATTGGCCCAGGCAGCATTGCTATCCCCTCCTTCGCAGCCTGTCTCAGGCTAAGCCTTGGCATCTTCACCTGGTACCAGATCTGTTGGTTCAGGGAGGGGGAAAATTCCTTCATCCTCATCTTGAAACTCTGTATTTAAATGCCTGGCTAATACTTTAAATCTTTCCCAACAGATAGTTGAAGTTCTTCATGAGGCCAGGATGCCTAGCACCAGAAAATCCTATGCAGATAAATGGAAGAGATTCTGCTCTTGGATGCTAGCTAAAGGAGAAGACTCTTCTCATCCTTTTCTTTCACTCATTCTTGACTACCTAGCAGGATTGCTTAATGGTGGACTTTCCCTTTCTTCAATCAAAATTCATGCTTCAGCAATTTCGGCTTATTGTTCATTTGAGCAACCCATTTTTTTCTCACCCCTTGATGAAGCAGTTCCTGAGGGCAGCTAGTAATCTTAGACCTCCCAGAAGAGCTCCTACTCCTGCTTTGGATCTTAATTTTGTACTGGAAACACTTACTCTGCCTCCCTTTGAATCAGCTGCCTCTGCAGATTTGAAATTTCTATCCTGGACGACTGCTTTCCTTTTAGCTATTACTTCAGCTAGAAGGGTATCTGAGCTGCAAGCCTTAAAGGCAGTATTTTTCACAAAGATCGGGTTTCTCTGAGAACCAATCCCTCCTGTATGCCCAAGGTCGTTTCCAGTTTAACCCTTAACCAGTCTATTTACCTGCCTACATTTTTCAACAATCCACAAAATAAAGGGGAAAGGATTCTGCACTCTCTTGATGTGCATAGACAGCTGAGATTTTACTTAGACAGGACTAAATCCTTTCAAAAATCTGAACAGTTATTGGTTAGTTTTGCTCCTGGGGCTCAGGGTAAAGCTATTTCAAAACAAAACAAATCCAAATGGATTGCTCATTGTATTCACTTTTCTTACCTGCATCATGGGAAGGTTCCCCCTCAGGGTATTAGGACCCATTCTACGAGAGCAGCCTCTACCTCTGCAGCCTTTCTGAGAGGTGTGCCTACTAAGGACATTCTAGAAGTAGCTACTTGGTCTTCTGTCCATACCTTCACAAAGCATTGCAATCTACCTATCTTTTCTAAATCCAGGGCTGGTTTTGCCTCTGCATTTTTGCAGGGCCTCCTTACCAACCCTTAATCTGTGATCCTTCCTCCCCCCTTTGTCTTCTTATTGGGCTTTGGGAATCAACCCTTATGTGAGGACTGCAACAGTGAAACACGAAGAACATAGTACAGTTGTGTACACTTAACATAAATGTAGATATTTGAGTGTATTCACTGTTGCAGTCTTGGTTTTCCACCCTCCATTCCCCCTTTTTTCCTAAGGCACAGACTATAGATTTTTATTTTTGTATAACGTGTCCAGGGTGCTACCATTCCTGGGTTAGCCTTCTTTTGGGGGCTCCTGACAGTTAAGGTAAGAAAAACTGAGGAAATAGCGTTGGCTGTCTCCCTTTACACCTGACGTACTGACATCAGTTTTACAACCAGCGGCAGCCAACGTCGTATACCAAGGACTCTAGTATTTGGGCCGACTGAGGGCTACTGGGAGCTGGATAACCCATATGTGAGGACTGCAACAGTGAACTGTACTTTCTGTGAAGAATACATGAAAATAATTTTAAAATCCACAGATAAAACTACATCTTCATTATACTGGAAAGTTTTCACTTGGAAATTTTTACACAGAGCTTTTGTCATTCTTAACAAAATTGCAGTTATGTATAAATCAAATAGAATTAAATGCTGGAGATGTGATTCTGAAATAACTGATTGGATGCATAAAGTATATGAATGTAAAGTCATCTTCCCTTTTCGGTAAGAAATTAGTCAAACAGATGTAATATTTCTAAATCTTTAGTTTTATTTAATGTTGTGACTCCTGAGATAATTCCAAAAACCCAAGTGTCTCTTCTTTGGTCAATTCTTGCTATAGACAGAAAAGTAATTACTAAAAATTAGAAAAAGTAAAGTTACCCCCTCTAGTATTGTTTGCAGTAGTGAATTGCATAATATAAAGATGAGATCTTCTAATATTACACATTCATATAAATCTTGGCTGAAACTTAAAGACTTGCTTGAAAAATATTAATTGTTGTTGATGTATAACTTTGATGTATTGATCAGCTGTGGACCTATGTAAATAGTTATTTGTTTTATAATTGATTTGTTTATTTATTGTTTTAAAACTAAATACAATTTAAAAAAAGAATGATATGCCATGTAGAAATAGATCTTGTTCATTCATGACACTTTGACATATTATTAATCAGTTTAATAATTTCAGTAAGTTTAATATAGCAGTTAGCAAATTATATATATATATATATATATATATATATATATATATAAGTGTGTTATAAATGTTCTATTGATGCTGGAAAAAAACTTTGCCAATGTTTATTTTTTCTGGAACTGAATATGACATCACTGCCTCTCTAAGATTATTATTTTGGTACAAGTTACATGCGTAAATATGCATGCAGAGCACAGTGTTCAATATGAGTAGAAACTTCTGGCCCAGTTTCTGCTCTTTTGCCCTTATCTACTTACAGATGTATTTCAAGACATTTTCTGTTGAAAATGATATGGCTGAATTATCTTTGAAAATAGACTTGAGATACAGCTTACTTTTTCTTTTAATAAAGCATACATATGAAATACTTGAGGAAAAGTACTTTTATTTTCTTGTCAAACTGTCTAGAAAAACTTTCTTTTTTTTTAACAAAAAGCATCTTTATTAAATTATCAGACATGACATAGGCAATTATACATTTATATAAATGAAAACAAACCATATTTAGTTGTACACATTATACATCACAGACCATATTGACATAATTTTAGTTGCAAACAGAATACATCACTTATAATCTATCCAGTCATTGTCAGACATAACTCATTCAAATCCTGACTTCTATTAAACCTCATTCCTCCTCTGCATGTATTTTTCCTAAAATTCTCATTTTTTTCTGTGTAATTTCTCCTACTCTTTTCTAAAAGATCCCAATTCCAGTTGTTTTATCTCTTACTATATTTACTACTTCTAGTAAAGTTGGTATAGACTTTGGTTTCCGTTTTCTAGTAACTGCTTTTTTGGCAGCCACCATAATTAGACTCAGCAATAACTTGGCAATTCCAATTCTGTATCATAGCTCAAAAAAAATCCTTAGTTACACCAATTTGCTCACCTGGTATCTCTGACAGAGCAGTCTGCAGGGAATCTTTAAAGTCTGCCAACTCATTATAGTCCAGAAAATATGTTCCCAATTACCTCTTTCTTTCTTATCACACTTCCAACATTTGCTGTCTACCTGAGGAAAAATTCTTTGGAGTCTACTTGGGGTATAAAAAATACCTATGTAAACACTTCCAAACAAAAATTCTAAATCTTTTAGACTTTATTTCATATTTGGGAGACACATATATCCACCATTGTTTCTTTGGAAATTGCTTATCGAATCTCTCTTCCCAATCCCTTCTTACCTCCTCTGATTGAGTCTTATAGTTATCATGCACTATTTTGTATATTCTACTAACTATTCCTTTTTTAACAGCAGCTTTTGTTGTAGATTCAATGAAAAACTTAACCAATCCAGGTTTTCATTTAGGATTCCCATATCCCTTTCTCTTTGCCTATACTCTGATATCAACCCCTGATAGTAAAGGCAATCCCTAACCTGCAGTCCAAATAACTTCTCGGCCTCTTCTCATTCATTTACCCTTCCCTCTCATGTTATTTGATCCCAGTACCTTGGTTCCTTTCCCACATTCCTCCAGTGAATTCCAGCCCCATTTTGCCTATTCTCTGTACCCCGAATTGCAGTCATCCTTATCAGCAGAATCTCCTTTCTCCATTCCTGTGTTGGCTTAGTTCTTAGTATACTTTCTCCTTCTTTATGAATATATATATATATTTTTTTAATTTCTCCAAGTCGTTTGGGATTCTAATACCATAATGGAAATGGCCTCTATTCCTAAGTCAAAGTATGCTTAAAGTTCATGAAATTAGTATTGTTTCAACCTTTGATGTCAGCTAGTAGTACTCTTCGCAGTACCCGCAATGTGCCCAGTAATGACTCCCTCTGCAGTTCAGATAGAGTTACATATATTGGTAACATATCTAAATATGACTGTAAATTCTTTTTTATAAAACAGTGCAAGAAACTTCTATGTGTGGAAGATTTTCAGTCCATATATCTCTAGTTAATCACTGTATATTAATCAGATCAGACAGTAGTAGTAGAAGTAGCAAACTTAAACTCATCTAAGGTGAAGCCCCATCCTTTGTTTATAGGAAGGCCAGGAACATTAGAAGTTTTGTTGAATTTAAACCTAGACCATATGAGAGAAACACTAAAAGATGTGAAACTAATTGTACATTTTGTATATTTATACAGCAAGGTGATAGTTTTTATTGCCCTTATTTAAAGAAAATCATTAAAGAAAATCATTAAGACCAGTGCAGAGGGTGACTGTTACACTACAGAAGTAATTTACTGGGCACAGTGCAATGAATGTGATGCATTCTATGTGGGCAAGACTGTAAATAAACTCAAGCTTAGGATTTTGTGTCATCTGTCAGAAATCTGCTCTGGATGTAAAAATAATGCACCAGCCAAACACCTTTCTCTTCATAAAAGACACACAGGTTTTAAGTTCCAGATCCTGGATCGCATCGACATGGGTGATCTTGAAGGAGACATCCTGAATATTCTGGAGAAACATGAACTCGTGACAATTAAAGCTGAACTCTTTTAGGAAGCCTGGACTAAACTACTACTGTTCAATTAAAATTGTACTGGAACTTTGAAAATTGCCACGTTGTTTACATGACTACCTTTATTTAATTTATTTAATTTTATTTTATTCTACCAGTTGGTTTTAAATACCATTTTAAATCAGTTGTAATTTAAGTGTATATTTTGTTTCCATCATCATACATTTTTTCTTATTATTTTTTCTTTTTCTGGTTATCTTTTTTCCACTTTATTCAAAATTATGTGTAATAACAATACTAACTAATTATACAATAATATTTTTATAGATAGTTTTTAGGGTTCTTGTACACAGACTTGAAGAAGTCTAGAAGGATGAAAGCAATCTTTGTTCACAATAGGTTATGAAAACAGAATATGATTTTTACAATTGATGTTTTGCATGCAAAGTGTATATATATATATTTATATATAGGTTTTGATTGTCAAATGAACTAAGGTTGATATATTTCCAGCCATGTCATATATTGTCTTGGATAAAATCACAGACTTAATAATCTACTTAATAATTTGGCTAAATAAGAGGTACCACAATTATAAATTATATTTAAAATGAGTAAGGGTTATAGTATTATGACAGCTACTAAGAAGGGCAGGAACAGCTCGAATGTCACACTGATGGGGAAGGGATGTGAATTTAACATGTGTACCAATAACACTTTGTTTAACAGCACAATAAACCACTCCCTTGCCTGATAAAAAGTATATATGTATATATGTATGTATATATATATATATATATATATATATATATATGGGTTTAGAAAGCTTGTAAGGGAACTATTACTCCATTTTTGTTTTACTTGGATCGCTTGTCTGTGTATTTAATAAAGGATTTTCGACTGGAAACAGACTGCCTCCCTTGCTTGGATTACTTTCGAATACTTAGTAATTCTGTACAATTGTATATCTTTTTTTTTTTACTTAAGACGAGTTTAAGTTCGCTACTTCTACTACTATTGTCTGATCTGATTACTATACAGTGATTAACTAGAGATATATGGACTGAAAATCTTCCATATGGAGAAGTTTCTTAGACTGTTTTGTTTTTGGACCCACTACTATACTTGTTTAGTGGGTTGTTTTGAGACTTTGGGGATACCACTGATATTACTTTTTTTTGTTTTGCTATTTTTAATTCTTTTTTATAAGACCCGTTGCTCCTACTACTTTTGGGACTGTCTGGGTATCTTTCTTCTACGTTGCTCTGGTTTCTGCCTGCAGATCCTGATATTTTATGACTTTGTGTCTCTCTCTATGCAAGACATTGTATTCACTGGGTGTGGCAATTTCAATGATCAATGCTACTCTTGTCTTCTTTTCTTGGACCACTATATCCGATTTTCTAGCATCTATCTTGTGAACTGTTGGTATGTGATGTAGACTTCTTCATTTTCTATGATGCTTTGTGGCTCATATTTCCAGTGTTTTTCAGACACTTCAATACAATAATGTTTGCACAATCCTCAGTGCAACAGTCTCATCACATTATTATACCTTTCAGTATACAGTCCTTCTGCCATTAGTATGTTGCAGTCAGCAACGAGGTGTGCAACTGTTTCCAATTCAGTTTTACAAAACCTACATTTGTCTGTTTTTCCCACATGTTCAATGGACTTTATAAACCAACTTGCACGCCGCCCACTATCTTGGGCTGCCAATATTAACCTTTCATCTCTTGGTTTGAATTCACCTCTCCTTAACCATTCCTGTGTTCATTCCTGATCAACATGAGGTTCTTCCAGAAGTTGTCTATACTTGCAACTGTATTTATGCTTTTTCCATATTTCTTGCCTTCTCATCTGATCCTTCACCTTATATTCTTTCTTTTGTTTCTTTGGTACATACAGTTGCTGCCAGATTTTTATCTACTTCTGGTTTGATTTCCATTCCTGCTTGATGTCAATAAGCTTCTGCTAGGTTAAACAGAGAAGTCATCTTAGATTTATTCTCCTCGTGTTTCAAAACTTTCACTATGTTTGGGTCTTTTGAGGTCAGCAGATATGTGTGGAGTCCAACGATTGCAGCTCTATACATATAACCAATTTCAAGGAGGCCCATCCTTCCTTCGGAACGCGGAATATATAATCTTGGTATGCAATGTTTATAAATCATTTGGTGAGCATGAAGCATCCTTCTTGTTTTCGTATCTAATCTATCCAACATGTTTTGGGGCCGGTCAACCATGCCAAAACTGTAAGTTAAGACAGGAAGAGCAAATTGGTTTATAGCCTGGATTTTGTTCCTAGATGTCAGTGCTGTTTTCAGGATTAATTTAAGTCTTCTGAAGTATTCCTTACTATGTTTTATTCACATTTGTTCATGTTTTATTGTTGATCCTTCATCAGTTCCCAAATATTTATACACTCTTTCTTGCGCAAGTTCTTTTCTATCACACTCGTCCCAAACTGATGTTTTCCTGGCATTGCAGTTTTCCTTCTTTAAAGGTTGCTTTTGCACATTTGTCAAGACCAAATGACATCCTTATATCATTAGAAAATGTTTTAACAACTTGCAGTTGTGCTTTCAGTTCCTCATCTGATGAACTGTACAGTTTTAAATCATCGACAAAGAGAAGGTGAGAAGTCTTTACACTTTGTTGTTTTCTGGGAGACAGATTATAGCCATGGCCTAAGCTGTTGAGTAAACAGCTTAATGGATTAAGCACAAGGTAGAATAGTAACGGTGACAGAGAGTCACCCTGGAATATTCCCCTTTGAATTTTTATCCCTGGGATAATAAATTGTCCTTTATCATGGCTTAATCGCAGAGTTGTCTGCCACTGTTTCATGGTCACTGTAATGTAATCGATCAGTGTGGGTGTAAGTTATCATTTTTAAGCACTCTTTTATCCATGAATGAGGGATACTATCAAATGCTTTGTTGTAGCCATTCCATGCCATACTTAGAGTCTTCCCCTTTTTACAGTTGTCCACTATGACTTTATTTAACAGCAAATGATCCTTTGTTCCATATGACTTTCTTTTATTGCCCTTTTGTTCTACTGCCATAATTGAGTTTTCTTCTAATTGACTATAAACTCTGTCAGCATCAATTCCCATGTAGTTCATACATCGTCGGAAGGCAAGTTATTGCTTTATAATTTTTAGGGTAGCTTGCAGGTTCACTCTTAAGTAGGAGCATTGTTTTTCCTGTTGTTAGCCAGGTTGGAGTCTGTTCTGGGTGCGCATATAAATAGTTCTTATTCATGGCTAAATCTTCATGCAAAGATGTTAATACTTTTAACCAGAAGTTAGGTACTGCATCTGGGCCTGGGGTTTTCCAGTTAGAGGCTTTTATTAACTTTGTTTCAATCTCTCTAGCTGTTACTTAATCCCATTTCATATCCTGTGCCTTTAAACTTCTTATTCTTTCTTTTACTTCTTCTATCCATTTAGCATTTTTATGTTCCATGGGATCTTCATAGATACTTCTCCAAAATGTATCTAGTTCTTCTTTTTTTGGCGGTATTTCAATTCCTTTTATCTCATTTCCCAGTTCTCTATAAAACCTTTTTGGGTCTCAATAAATTCCTTATTTTGTACTTTTCCTTTATATTTATCTTCATATCTTCTAAGCTTTTCTGCCTGTGCTGAAATTTTTAGTTTGTTATTTGCGATAATGCATGATAGATCCTGGTCTCTTCTAATATTGCACATTGCTTTTATCACGTCTGTCTTTCTTAGTATTTTTGTTGATCTGTTCCCTCTTCTATAGTCTTCTAACAGTGACATTTCTTGTCTTAATTGCTTTATAATTTTCACTATTCAGTATTTCCATGATGGTATTCTATTTTGTCCCTTCCTTTCCCTCACTACCCTGTGTTCTTGTGGTAGAACTTTATCAGTTATTAATTTAGCTGCACGGTAATATATCCTGTTTACTTCTGTTATATTGCATAGATCTATATGAACAGTCCTAATTACTGTGTTCATTTGTTTTATCAGACTTCTGACTTTTTGGGTTTTATTAACCTTCTGCAGTCTATTTCTTTCATTTATCTTGATATGTCTGTCCATATCTATTAAATCAAGCAATTCTGCTGTTAGCTCATTTTCTTCCAAACTGAGGGCACATCCCTTGTTTTCCAGTTCTTGCGGGCATTCTGTAGAAGGGTTCTATAGCATCTTCCTGTGACACAGTCTCATTAATTTCATCCTATGCCATCCGTTGCTCTTTCATATGGGAACTCACTGGCCTATCACTCCTCAACATTGACTGCATCACAGTTTCCTGTTCTTTCCCTTACTGTCTAGCTTCACGTGAACATTTATACTGGTTTCCTGTGGAAGGCTTTAAATTATCTTCATATGGCACCTGACCAATTGCTTCCTGTTCCACTGGTTTCCCCTTAATTTAGATGTCCATTACTCTATCCTGTTGTGGTGCTTTCTGAATTAGATTTTTCTACAGTAAATCCTTCACTTTGCAGATACTCCATAACCTCAGTTTCTTTTTCTTTAACTTCTCCATTATTAATATCCTTTTCTACTTTTCCTCTTTGTCTTCTTATTTTTTTATATTGTAAAGTTTTCCATTACTGGATTCCTTTGTCTGTATTTCTCTTCAAATATCTGCAGTCCTCCTCTTTTTGTATTGGTTAGTTTTGCTTTCTCCTTTGCATAAATATTACACCATATTAAATCTCTTTTTCTTTCCCATGTCCATATTTCTTCTTCAGATGTTTCCTGAACTTCCTGTTTCTCCCTGCTTTGAGGATTCACTCCATCCTGCTGTGATGTAACCTGTTTTAGACCTTCTACATCAAATCCTTCACTTTGCATGCACTCCACAACTTCAACTTCTATTTTTTTAACTTCTACTTTACTGATCTTCTTTTATATGTACCATCTTTGTGATATTTTTTTTTATTGTGAAATTTTCTATATCCAGATGCCTTTGCCTGTATTTCTCTTCAAATATCTTTGGGGCTGCCTTCTTTACATTGATTAATTTGCCTTTCACCTTTGCATAAATATTGCACCATATCAAATCTCTCTTTCTTTCCCATGTCTATATTTCTTTTTTATACTTTTCAAATATATCTTTGTTTTGTTGTTTATATTTTCACACTTCCTCAGATGCTTCTTTTTCCAAGCAGATCAAGATTTCTTGATCTATATACTGTTTCTCACAAATCTGTTGTATTAATGAACACAATTTTTCATTTGAAGCTTCTGACAGTTTTTCTTGCGGAATTATTTTCCTTTCATCTAAATTCTCTCTTAATCCTTTTGTATATCTTGTGTCTGGAAATTCTGGGCTTTTTGCATAATAGTAATAATACATAATTTCTTTCTTATCCTCAATCATCCACTTTATCATCTTTATGGCTCTTCTTTGGCCTATCAATTTTTGTGATTTTTGTGGACTTCCACTTCCTTCTACAACAGGGGGGGCATCTTCCCCCTGGGCCTGGTCTAGCCCCATTGTAGGAATGTTTCTGTATTTTGAGGATTCTACATCGTCATCTTTTCAAGTCCTGGCACCAGTGCGCCTACCAGGATTGGGCACTTTTTTATCCTGGTTCTTGTGCACCCAGCTATTTTTTTAGTTTTTGACCTACTTCTGTCCATGACATATGCTATATAAATACAGTCTGTAAAATTGTGTGAAAATAGGGTCCACCTCATGAAGGTACTCACCAAGACTTGAGGATTAATTCAGTTTCAACACTACTACTCTCCTTTGCTTGGTGACTTTTTATCTCTCCAGTCAGACCCCTTATAATAAATATTCTGTATGACTGTTGTTATTCTTCTTAAGGATCTGTGTCCAAAATCCCACTCTTTCCTTATCTCTTGAATTACCCCCTATTTCATCATCATCCCTTTCCACTTTGAATTGTATCTTTCTGCTGTGTGGCTTTCTGCTTGTGTTATGTATAACAGCTTTAACTGTGTAGCTGTAAAATATTCCTTCACATCAAGTAATCCTAAATCTCCTTGTTCTATTAGAAGGATCAACTTATTCCACTTGACTCTTGCCCTCTTCTCCTCCCAAATAAAATCCTTTAACTCTTTATTAATTGTTATCCAAAGCTTCTCCTCTGGTTGAATAAATGTATGCCTGACCTGTGTATAAAAATAAAGGGACTAAAAACATTTTACTGATTGTAACTTGTCCAGCCTCTCAGTTTTTTTGTATGCTCTTCCCACGTATCCTTAACTGTTATAACAGAATCTTTTTTAGCCCTTATTCCTAAATACTTCATTTTGTCATGTACCCATAAATATGGGTATTGCTGAAAAAATTAATGTGCGGGTACATAGTTTACAGCTATAGCCTTTATTTCGTCATCATTAATTTTATATCCCCAAAACAACTGTCTGAGAATGTTAAACAACAGAGAGATATCCTTTTCTGGCTCTGTCAGATACACAGTAATATCATTTGCAAATAAAGCCAACTTTTTTGAATACTATAATGATTATATCCTTGAATTTCTATGTCCCTTATTTTCTTTGCCAGTGACTCTAAATTTAAAGCAAACAATGAGGAGGAAGGGAGGACACCTCTTCTTGGTTCCTTTCTTCAGACATAACTTAGAGAGGAACCCTCACGCTTTAATTTTTGAGTCTGATCCCTTGTATAACCTCCTAATTAACCTTATTATTGTATCAGGAAATGCAAATGCGTCCATTGCCCTGCTCATTAAATCTCAGCTTCTCTTATTGAATGCTTTCTCTGCATCAGTAGCGACCACCAAAATCAGTATTTTCTTACATTCTGCTTCCATCTGGATCATCATTGTTCTGTTAATGTTGTCAAATGTTTGTCTTCCCTCCACAAAACCACATTGATCCATATCTATCAATTTTGGCAACACCTTTGTAATTCTTTTAGCCATTATAAACACTTTATAATCATGGTCACAATTGAAATGAGCCTATATAAAGCTGTATCTTAAGAGTCTTTACTGTCTTTAGGTATATAGCCACCACAGTTTTTTCCAGGATGTTCATGATTCCCCTCTTATTAAAATACTGTTGAACAAAACCCTCCAGATCTTTATCACTTTCTTCCTTCTTAGCTTACAAATTTGCACCAGAATACCATCTGTTCCTGGAGAATTTCTTGCAGATTGGTTATACATCTCCATTTTTTATCTCATTTATTTATATCTTAACTGTTAACTGTAGAGCCATATCTACCTCTAACCGTGTCATATTTAAGTCTTCCATAAATATTTCTATTTGTGTTTTTTTCTTGATTTCCCCACTTCTCTGCTTTATACAAATTGTCACAGAATTTTCAAAATGTCTTAACCAGAGATCCTGCAGAGGTGTTATTCTTGTTATAGGCTCCCTAAGTTTGGCAACAACCCTTTGTACTTTCTGTTGCCTAAGTCATTGTGCCAGAAGTTTTTGTGCTCCTGGAGTTATTATCAAAACAGTTACTTAGTAGTCTTTCTAAACTCATGCATATTATCAAGGCACTCCCTTATTTTCTCTTTAGCACTCTACAATTTCAACTCTTCTTGTTCTGTGAGATTCCCCCTTTATTCTGTAATATTTTAACCTTTGTCAGACCCAATAAATAATTATCGTTACTTCTTAACCATATCTCTCTTTCTTTCATTTCTATCCTACTTTTCAAGCTCCACTTTTGTTTTATCCCACTTGTTAACTTAAATTTCTGGAGTACTTTCTATCTTCCCTAATAAGTCCTGAATAATTTCCACTACCAATTCCTTAAATTCCTTTCATTTTTAACAGCTAAGTGGGGAAGTGCCAGTGTCTCATCTTTACTTCATTACCTTGCATTTGTATCTTAGTAATTACTGGTATGTGACCTGAAATAGTTACTGGATATGTGTCAGAGTTCTCAATTAAATGTACATGTTCCTGTAAAATATAACTTCTGTCTAGTCTAGCCCAGTTATTGTATCTTGGGGAATAATATGTACATTTTCTGAGTTCCTGCTACTGAATTCATGTCTTCCATACCAAACATTTTCATAAATGTCTTCTGAAATCTACTCTCTTTTATTATATTTTCCCTTCTAGGCACCTCAGGTATATTCTCATTGTTGCAAATCAAGTTACAATCCCTACCTGTAAGTAGCTGATTATTTTTCCTAAAATTTTTAGACTTCATAATAGCAGTTTTAGGTGGATAAAGGATTTTCAGTAAAGGATATTCCATTTTTAACTCCACTGTGGACTACTGTTATTTTGTAGTACCCATTTTAAAGTTCAAATTTTATTAGTGGACTAGGTGCATAACTTATTTTAAGGAGTGAACTTCACATCCTCCACACTGCAAAATTTCTGCTTAGTTTGTTTAGATGGAATATAAATAGATGCCCATGTAATCCTCATCTCTTGCCAGTAGTCCCTTACTACCACAATCTGCCATTATTATTTTTTTTTTTTGCCCTCTTCTGTTACTGTTGGAGGTCCTGTATCAATTAATGTAAGTACTCCTCTTTTCCTTTGTCCCTAATAGTCTGCTAAATATCCATCCTGGAATCCTTTCTTTATAAATTTTACATGCTCAGTTCTTTCATAGCATTGTTTGTACTGTGCATTTCTTAATTTAATTAAATATCCTTTCCTTTTTCTCTATACCTGTGAGACCATTCACATACCAAGATAATATGGAAAGTGTCACTATTATAAGAAGTCATTATTCCCACCTATTATGTATGTCAGCTTTTTTTAAATGTCTGTTTCCAGCTTTTGTGATAATACATGCCCACTAATATTTGGCAGGTTATTCCTTTATACAGATTTTATTTAATCATCAACATTGGAACTTTCATCATATTTTACAAGACTTACCTTCAAACAAAAAAACAACTCCCCAAATACCTCCATAACCTGTTAACTTAATACTAACACACAGAACTATGTACATCTTCAAATAATGACGTTTATCCTTCCTAATAGGAACAATTGTCCAAAGTAGACAGCTGGTAATGTAGGCTTTAATTAACCTAAAATTGAAGTTATCCATGCTAAGATGTATGTTATTTATGGTGCTTCTACTTGCACCAATTGGTATCTGTTCTTTTTTGGCTTTATTCTCCTTCCAGATATGAAAAACAACCTGCATGCTTTCAAAAAACATTAACTTGTAGCCTTAAAGAAATCAGTGTCCTGGCTTTTTATTGCCCTGTATTATCAGCTTGTCTTCATGGAAATGTAAGAGAAAAGAAAATGTAGTCCTCAGCTGCAGGCTTCTAAAGGCAACCTGAAACATTTACTGCTAAAGGAAAACTTTTCATTACATTCAGTGTTCTCTTATTTACTTTTTTCCTTTTAAAACTTGTTATTAGATTAAACCAAATGTCTTTTTTAACAAGAAACATCTTTAATGAATTATCATGTATAACATAGACCATGTTACAACAGTAAACCATAGCAACACAATCACAGTTGCAAACATTATACATTCCAAACAGTGCCAACACAACTGTATCTGCAAGCATTATACATTATGTTTAACATATCCAGTCATTGTTAGTCAACCATTACATAGCTCATCCAAATCCTGCCTTCTTTTAAACCTCTTTCCTCCTGTGCATGTATTGAAGATTAAACCAAGGGTCTCAATCCAGACATTAATCTCTGCAAAAGTAAGAGAAAACGGATCTATGTTAAATGTTCAAAAACCGAAATGTCGAACATTACTTGGTCAAGACCAAATGTTCGAAATTTGGATGTTCGAACATAAAAAAAAAAAAACACAGAAAAAAACACTTTAACAGTGTAGGCAGGGGGCAAGCCCCCCTGCACCCCCCCACACCCCCCTACTTAAATATACCAACTCCGAGACCGCACTTCAGTGCAGAAAAGGGAAATTCTCCCTATCTGCACCATACAGTGCCGTTGAAAGTCTATCTTCGAGTACTCAAAATTTCGAACGTTTGGTCTCGACCATGTAACGTTCGAAATTTTGAGCATTTGAAGATTTGACAGGTACCTGAGAAAACATATCAGGTTTATACATATTATGATCTGCATAATTTAGCACTTCATCTCCCACCTCAACAACCCAATATTACAGCGTATTAATTTAAACATGCTTTTGCCTCGCGTCTCTCCTCTCTTTTTGCATTGTAATGCTTAGATTTCCTAATACTAAAAAATAAGAAAGAAAGAAAAAAGGCATATGTTTACTTTAGTATCTTCATCACATACAAAAACAACTAAAAATGCATTACTGTAAAACAGGAACTAGACAGTAACCATGGGTCAGTGAAACAAAGAAACTAATAAACACCAACAGATCAACCGAAACACGATAATATGCAAAGAACTTCATTAGAATAAATCACAGTCAATGATACCAGTTTTTAAATAATCCTACAGTACATCAACATTCACCTATCCTCCTTTTCATTTTTTTAAAGAAATTAAATTAAATATATAAATCTTTTATTTATAAAACATATGTATCATAATTTTTAATTTGGAAGGGTGATTTGAGGGTTTTGAATGAATTTATGATATTTATTAATTATTCTATGGAATTTCTTGAGTTTACTTTTTTTGGAATAATAGCTCTATTGAGGTTTTATATATTGATTTGAGAGATATGAATCAACTATCCATTGCAAACCTACCTTTTCAAATTACTGTTTGTTTTTTAACATTTGCCATCCATAAAAACAGAAAGTTAGTTTAGTAAAAGGGCAGAGGGTCAGGTTATCTCTTATCATTTCAGTATCAGATTAAATTAGGATAACTGGATGGGTTTCCTTAAGGAAATTAAGAAGCTGAATTACATGCTTTATGAAAGAAGATATCCAGTGCAACAAGTTGAAAGAATAGAAACGGGGGTACCTGTTAAAAGGGAAACTAGTTTTAAACCCATTTCAAGGCAGTTTGAAGAATGTTATTTATACGGGGTGAATACAAATATTAATTTTGATAAGCTGTGGAATTACCTTTCTCTATGGTAAAATTAAATACATTTTAGTTGCAAATTAGTGCTTGAATGTCAGTTCTCATGAAGTCTAGAAAAATAAACTAGGCGAGTACATTAATTTTGTTTTTAATAAAGAAAATAATTTGAAAATATTATGTAAAGTGGGGGTAGCACTGGTAATATGACTTTCAAAACAGGTAGATTTGACAATTGTTCTTATTGTCCCTATATATGGTAGATAAAGTGAAGGTAATTAGCTACTGAGAGGAAATCTAATGTAAGAGCAAATTTAATTGTAATACTGTGGATGTAGTCTATATACTGCATCCATAATAAGGATGTGAATAGTGCTTTGCAGAGGCATTCTGCTGTGTGTAGTCATTTCAAAAAAATGTTTTTTAATTTGGAAAGTATGCCTCCATTAATATATGATGGCGACTGGTAAAGTGTTTTAGAATCCAAGGAGTTGTACTGGCAAATGTTATTGGAAGCAACTTTATTTCCAGGTTTTCTATTAACATAATTTTAAAATCGAATGGATCTAAATTTTATTTTTTATATATATCGTATTATTTTATTATGATATATGTATGTGTTTTATAAATAAAAGCTACATGTATGTATGTGATATAAAAAAGAGGTCAGTTGATTGATGACAATGTACTGTGTGTTTATTTAGGAGGTGGGAGGTTGGCATAATGGTTAAGGTGTTTACCTTACAGACACAAGATGCAGAGTTTGATTCTCACATTGGGCAATTGGCTAGGCTTAAAATGGCCCACAAGGGTAGTTAGCCTAGTACTAATCTATGAACCTATTTAAATGCTGGTATCAGTGATTGCATTTTTTTTAACGTTCTTTGGATGTCAGTAAAGAAGAAAGCACTAAATGAAATAAAGACTTTTCTTCTTGATTCAGGTGATCCATTTGTGTTTTTTTTCTTAAAACATGCAGTTTATATTGTGAAAAGTTTAATAGAAATACTGTTAAGAACAAAATTGTTTTACTAAAAGTTACTCTTTTCCTTCCTCTTCCACTTCCCTCAGTGTCCTTCAAAACATTAATGAAGTGACGTGAGGGCAAATGCTTTTCAGTTGCCCACAAGTTTAACAAAGTCAACAAAATTCCATTGATTTGTTTCCTGTTTTTCTTACACAGATATTTATCGCAAATGCAATTGATGCTTTGAAATCTCACATTTATTCACTAATGTCCACATTGCTGGTCTTCCTATTCATGTCTTTCTTATAACTTCAAGTTCTGGTTTAATTCCAAGGTGCTTCCAATTATTCTAGTCAATGCCTGTGTGTTTGTCTGTCTCTCAAGCATTTTCCTTTGGAATAGTGGAAAAGGTTTCACTGGCAAAGTCTTTCTGTGTACGTATTATCAGGAAAAAAAAAATGAAAAGCAGAGTCTCATTCTGCTTGATGGCAGACTTTTTTATTTCCTCGTTAGCCTGTTTTACATCAAAAAATGACTTTAAGCCCCCAGAAAAAAAATATTCTGAAGTCAGATAGATACAGCATCTTGAATCTCACACCTGTCTCTCAACATTCCCTGATTGCTGGAATATATTTGTTTCTGTTCTGCCTGTTGTACAGTGAATAATCATTTTTAAAAGTACTCTATTGTTTCCAACTTTTAATACTTTCCCCTTTTGCCTCAGTTGTCAGGATCAACTCTTTTCTGCTGGTAGGTTTGCATCTTTACTAATATATGTCTTGGCTGCTTTCTCGTGGACAGATTTGTGGCATACACACAGTGTGCCATTTCAATTAACAGTTCCTGCTGTGGAATACTGGTCCAGTTGCTTGTTTTTGCCTTCATAAGAGTAATACAGTCTGTTCCTTCTAGATTTTCTGGTACAGCAGAAAATCTCAAGAGTTTCTTTAGGTGGTATTTTCACTGATTTTACAATTTGTTGAAGCATCTCTTCTTGAGCACTCTCAGCCTGCCTTTTCTTCATATCATCCTCTGATTTTTGCAGTTTTATCAGCTCATCTGAATATCTGTTTAAAGCTTCTTCCATTTTTCAACTCTTTTGTTATTTAAGTTGATATACTTCTTCAGTGTTTCATTTATTTTAATCTGCTCTGCACATATTTGACGTAGTTATTCCTCTAGATTACTAGAAACCATGTCTTGCAGCAAAAGTGGAGCTTGAACTACTTTTTTTCCCTGAACAGCTGCTGGATTCTTTGCAGTTAATGTTTTCTCTTCACCTTTTGTAGCTGTTTTTCTTTCAGACTCCCTTAGTTTCTTCTTTGCTGGCATCCAGACAGTGTACTTACTAGCCAGTAACTACATTTAATAAGTGTCAGAGTTCCTGGCCCTTTTCTTTCAGTGGGAGAGCTGAAGTTAAGCTGTTAATCTGTATGTAGACATCACGGAAGGTCACATGCAATTCTTTCTTGATTTAAGCATCTGTTTTTTGTCAGTCAACAAATGCTACATACCCATTATGCTATGGGATTCCCTTACTGTAAAATCACACGTGTGCTCTTCTAGTAAGTATCAAAACATACCATGCCAGACATTTTCACATACAGGTACTTCATTGTTGGTGCCATAGTGACCAGTGAATTAAGCAATTCATAACCGTTTTCTTGTTCCATATTGCTGTGCATGCTGAATCTTGTTCCAGCAACATCTTCAAATTTGCACAGTTTCATCTAAGGAGCTAGTGATAAACATTTTGTTTCTGCTGCTGACATTACTCTGACCATCTACCACACCCTTTTGCTCTATTGACTGTTCATTCTCCCAGGACTGAGAGCCGCATACTCCATTTATTGCCCTCAGGGCAAAAGTTGAGTATCTCATCTGTGATAGGGATAAGGAAATTTTCACTTAGTCCTGATGTTCCCCCAAGCATGCCCTTAGTTGTGTAAGGGTTGGTGTGGATTGGAACTTTCCAAGTACATATCGCCCACTTATGTGAGTAATGTAACCACTCTGAAGAGCAGTCCCCCCTGTAAGAAAGTGCCTCCATCTGATCTCCAGTCTCCTCTAGGGATCAGCAATGGAGATTGACCCGTAGGCATGTGCTCCCAACTCTCTTTCAGTGAGAGAGAAGTCAACAGGATCTAGTTTCTCTTCCACTGCTGACCCTCTGCCAGCCAGCTTCTGCAATGCCTGGTTCACCAATTGAACCAATAACGTCTTGATGAGGCTTTTTTCCTTTAAGCCACAGAAATGGCCAAGCTAGGAATGAACTTTAAATATGTTGCCTTCCTCAAACAACTCTTAATTACTTCCTTATTATCTGGTGGTGGTGGTGGTACTGGTAACTGGACAACAACTATGACCTTATGATCTGATCTCAGGACTTCTGGACTTAAAACATGTCCCATGTATCTTAACTTTGTAACTCCGATTTGTGTTTACTTTTTTCAGCTAGAGGCCATATTGTCTTGCTCTCTTCAGTAACTGAACCAATCTCCTTCTCTCTATTTTTGCATCGCAGACTGCACTATAATAATTAATGTTAATTACACAATCAAGCCCTTCAGTGATCTGCACTACAAATCTCTTTTAACACTTCTGCTGCTGACAACATGCCGGATATTAATCAAATAAATCTGTATCTTACAACAGGTGTATAAAATGTACACAGCTTGGATCTCTGTTTCTTCAACTTTGTGTCAAACAAGACTGTGAATTCCTAACTAGCATCAGACAGAAGTCATCATTTTGATGCTATTAGTTGCCATTTGCCTACTGTGTGACCAAGTAATGCTCCTGGGTTCCTCACAGAAAGAGACAGATGCACTTTGTGGATTTTTCTGGTTAACAAATAAAAATTAAAAACTTAATTTGTAAAAATCATTGATCTGTATCAAATAAAGAGAGATGTTTGCATTTGGCATGCTGGTAACAAGTTTTGTATTAGAAGGTAGATAACTTCTCCTGTCAAATGGTTCATTCAGGTTTTGTGGATTCCGGAGATGGTATGATGGTGACTTGTCTGAATAAGGATTGTGTACCAATGAGACTTTTGCCAGTTGTCCATAGAAAAGGTAGCAAGACAAGCAAAAATTACTGAAGAAGTGTACAAGGTAGGCTACAGCATCTGCTTTGAACATGCTACAAGGTTTGAGAGTCAGCTGGAGCCAAAGAATGTGAATAATTGTGATTTAACTGCCATGAAACATTAATCCTCTTTTAATTTATTCCCCCTTTACCAGTGATGAGGGTTGGCCTTGGGGTCATCGTGTAAGCAGCCAATAGGGGGTGGTTCAGGATTTACTTTTTGATTTTCCTCCCTACCTGTCATGCACCTGTCCAGTGATAGCCCATGTGGGTAGTGTGCAGTGGGTGTTAGCTCTTCTCTGTCCCCTGGTTTTGCAAGAAGCTGATGTCAGCAGGACTGCCCTGCCATCCCACAGGAGGCACTGTGTAGTTGTTTCCCTAGTCTTCATCGGGGAAATCAACTTGTGTTAGTGTGCCCTTTAGCACGTGCCACCCCCCACCCCCAGGATGCCATCATCCCTGCTTGTACCTTCATACTCTCAAGACTCTGTTATAACTCTGGTCGACTGGGGCATATTCAGGGCTTCATCCTTCTATGTTACCAGTGTAAACTTGTGAATACATTTCTGGACAATACTGTTAAAGTCAAATTGATAAGAATGAGTAAGCAGAACTGACCTATAACTGTTGTTGTGTGAGTTTTATGATGGAAGGCTGGCCAAATCCAGCTACAGCAAACCTTGATGAAAGCATGAAAATGTTCTTTAGAAGCTTCAAATTTTAGTTCGAAAAAGGCTATAGATCCCTAGAAGCTGAGAAAAGCTGAGCTGGGAGAATTCTCTACAGGTCACACTAGTATTACTAAAATGAAAGCACAAGCTAAGGCGTAGTCTGGTGGCCACAGCTTGATAAAAGGACTGTATGTGACTGAATACATGAGGGTGTGCGCACAAGGCTTGTGTGTCATATTAGTCAGAACAGAAAAGAAGATACATAAAGAAGCACTATTACACCCACAGGAACCTCCAGCTTGTTGTAAAAGAGAGTACTTTGGTTTTGTAGGCTCCCGGTCAGAAGTATGACACCTCTAATTCCATGTTCAACTATGAAAACTAAACAGACTCTCAACCCACTGTAATACCATTATAGCATTTCTGAAGGGGAGCTCCAGGCCCCTTTTCTTGTTGGGGCACAATATCGGTATAGTGGCTAGCTAGTGGAACATGTGTAAATCAAAAAAAGAAGAAAAACACGAATGTGTATAAAAGTTAGATAACTTATTTGTCCATTTCTGTTTTAGCTACGTGTACCTTACTTCCCAGGAATGTAGTCCTGTAACAAAAATAATTATCAGATTAACTCTTACAGAATAATATGGCATGACCCTCTGTTAGCACAGAATGTACTTAGCTGGTGAGTCCAGGTATCATGAGTCATTCATCCTGTCTTAGATAGTCCAGCAGGTCTTTTAGAACCATATACTTGGCTTTTCTTGATTTAGATTTATGCATGCAAATAACCATCACGTTTATTTTCAAAAACTCTCCTACCCCTTTACAATCAGACCATTGATACCCATAATAAATTCTTCCATTTTTCTGTCACCACATGAAAAATGCAAGATAACAGCAGTTTTTTGTTCACGTAAAAAGGTCATTGACACTTTAAGTCACTTACTTCTCATAAATCACGTTTCCTCAACAAAAAGTCTGCCAGCCCATCAAAAGTGACCCGATACTCACTCACCCACCGATGGAAATAAGTGTTTAACTCAGCAATATAATCACATACACTTTCATATGCCTTGCATCTATGCTCACAAAACTTTTTTTCTGTAGGCTTCAGGTGTTACCTTAAAACACTCTAACAAACATTGTTTTACTTTATCATAGTTTAAACAGTCAGTGTCAGACAATTTAGAAACAGCAGTTACATCTTTACCATGGAGTAAGTGGGTCAGGAACCACACCTAGAGCCCTTGGTCAACATTATATTGTTTACATACTCTCAAATATATGAATAAAACTATCAAAATTATCACCCTCTGTAAATTGTGGAAGAAATTTACTGACATTTATTGCTTTTAGGGTGCGGTTATTCCCTTCCCTATCACCTCCATGATCCTGACGAACAGTCAGCATATCCCTCATATTGACGCTGTTTTTCATTTTCTTCGGCCTCCAAATGCCGCAGTCTCTCTGCTGATTCTGATTCCATCAGTTTTTCCTTTTCTTTAGGTTCCAAATGCTGCTGTCTCTTTGCTGATTATAATTCTAAACGTTTGGCCTCTGGTTCAAGTCTGTTTAACTCCAGATGGATTTTTAAGTCCTCTGGGGAAACGGTGAACTGTCCTGTTTCTGAGGGCTGCAAATTCCCATCACCAGACTGGTTATCCTCCTGGTTGCTGGTCTGAGCCGTGACTAAGGTTGAAATCAGTTCCTCCTTAGTCAGGTTGACATGTACCAGTCCTTTGGCTTCACACACCTTGGCCACTTGGTTCTTTGTCAGCTTGCCATAATCCTCTGATAACATCTTTGTCTGCTTCCCTAACTAAACTAAACTAGCAAAAAAATAAAACTGTTGTGAAAATGAAACTCTGTATGCTTACCTTGTGGCTGCTGAGAGTACACACACATTCAGTAACAACTGCCTACAGGCTACAGAAGTTCAATTAATGTCCATACCACTGCTCTCCAATATGTGATGTCCTCCGTCTGGGCCAGTAATCAAGGAGCCTGAATCCTCACAACTGACATTGGTGAGTGACGTTCACTTGGAACAAAGATATACACAAAGGTATTTCCATGTGCAGCTCCCTGCATCAAGCATAATTTCCCTTAAGAGCACACAAGAAGCACTCTTAGTACGGGGTCTGGGTTTCCCTCTCTCTTCAGGGCCCCAGTAAGACTCCCCACTGGCACAGCTATAGAGTTGAGTGCTTAGCCGAGTGTCCCGGGCCTACTCCTCTACCACCCTCTCTGTGAAGTCAGTGTTCTGTGTCCCTGCTCCAAGTAGCTGACACCCAGACTCTGAGACTTGATTTTCACACACACACACACACACACACACACACGCACACACACACACACACACACACACACACACACACACACACACACACACACACACACACACACACACTCACACTCACACTCACACTCACACTCACACTCACACTCACACTCAAACACAGACACCTTGGAGAGGCTGGCACTGATTTACTAGCTATGCCTGTCTGCCTAGACTATAAGGCAGATATTGGCACCAGGACACTCCAAAGCCACCTACTCTAAGGCTTTTACAAGGATACCCAATTGTACTGAGTGAAATTAATAGTAATACAAATGATAACCTCAAGTTTGACATGCACATCTCATTAACTATAAAAAATACATAAAAAACTAGGAGCTTTATACAGAAATAAGCAATTCCTCACCAAAACAGCCAGGATTTCAGTTCCAAATAGCCACCTAATCTCCACCCTACTCTATGCCTCTCCAATATTTACCAACGTAAGGCAAAGTGAATTAAGTAAAATCAAAACTTGCTACTACAAAATAGCAAGGTTTGCCACTGGTGCGGACTACCATAGCCACCACTGCACCTCACTTACTGAACTAGGCTGGCTAGAACTCCCTCACCTCCTTCAATGGTACCAACTCTCACTAGCCAACAAACTAGTCAATCATCCTCTAAAAGTCCCCTCCCTCCAAAATCTACTACAGCCCTATCATACCACCAGACCACTATGCTCCAGCAACAAAAATCAATTACAGGTAACTAGAACCAAGAACTCTGCTGGAGAAGCACTCTTTTCCTACTCCATAGCAAAGTTATGGAATACCCTTCCTCACACTATAACCTCTATATCATCATGTACTAACTTCAAAGCTGTTCTAAAATCTCATCTAAAAGAGCACTGGGCATGCTCCTGTAACAACCCTCACTAATGTCTCTACTCCAACCACCCTAAACCTATCTTCCACCCTACTGTCTGTGGTTATACCCAACTACATTGCTTGTAAACCTATATCTCAGCTGTAACCTTGGCTACTTTTAGTCATAAGTAATATTTGCTAGCTCAACTATTAGGATACTTGCCATCTTAAATGGCAACAATGATATAACTTTGTTTTTGACTAAATCTACTGAATTTCTCAGGGCCAGAGTTCGCACTACGCCTAGGAAACCGACGACCAAAGCGCATTCTCAAGCTCCCATGCCTCAGAAGCAAATGCTTAGAATGGCTGAAGACCTTATTACTTTAATTAGGGGAAGCCAGCCTTCCCCCTGTAAAAGACAAAGAATTGATTTTCCTTCTGATTCTACAGACCATGAGTTCGATGACTCTGACCCCTCTGATTACCAGGACATACCCTTGTCCACCTATGAGGATTCAGATGCAGAGGATTCCATTCCCTTTGCCTCCCCTCCAGGGGACTTTTCTTTCGGTGAAACCTTGCATACCCTAAGAGAGCATTTCCGCTGGGAATGCCAGGATTACCCTCAGTCCAAAAAGAGACTCGGGGAATTTTTAGACTTGCCTGAGCACAGGCCTCTAGCTATATCCACTGTCCTGGATATTGTACATGATGACTGCATGGAATCCAGTCTTACCCCTGATATTTACCTCCAGCTCCTAGAAAGCCTGACAGGTACTACAGAGTACCTGACTCTCACAAATTTCTCTTTAAAAATCCTACTGAGGATCTAGAGACCATTTCCCAGGGACCTAAAGGTATTACTGCTACTACAGCCAAAAACCCTACCCCTTCGGTCAGGGATTCTAGGGCTTTAGACAGATAGGGTAAGAAGGTATATACCTCTGCAACTCTTGCCATCAGGGCTTTAAATTGCCAGTTTCTCATGTTGAAGTACCAGCAGCATATTATGGAACTAATTAAACAAAAAATGTTGATTCCTGACTGTGCAGAAAATAAAGACTTACAAGAGTTAATGCATTCTGCAAACCAAGTTGGCAGGCATACTTTGCAGTCTGGTTTCGATGCCTTAGAAGCATCCTGCAGGGCTGCTGTCACTGGGTCTTTTCTGAGAAGACATGCTTGGCTGAAGGAACAAATATTGCCAAACCATGTCAAAGCAAAATTACTAGATGCCCCATTAAATCAACAATATTTGGCACAAAAGCAGAAGAAGTTCTTAAAAAGATGGAGGAAAAAGCTAAATCTATGCAAACTGTTTAAGATTTCTTACAGGTTCAGCCACACAGATTCAGTAGGCATTGGCCTTCAAAAAACTGGTCCTTTCCAGTCCCACCCAGGCCTTCTCAGTCCAAACCCAGGGGCAACAGACCCCCAAGACTACAGTCTCAGGGTATGCACAGATCTAAACAATGGAGTGCTCCCACCTCAAAAACAGGGAGTGGTAAGCCACCCCTTATGGAAAAAGTTCACAATGACTTGTCCTTCATCTTTCCCAGCCATGTCCAAATACTTGCACCCCTAGGAGGAAAACTCGCCCTGCTTGCAAAAAACTGGGAATACATAACCCAGGACCGATGGGTCTTAAACATTGTATCCCAGGGATACAGATTCCACTTCCACTCACTGCCACCCCCAAGCGGATTGCCAGCCCTTCTTCCAAACCAGTGTGCAGAGGCCAAAAGCAAGTACTTTCTCTTCTCAGTATCAGGGCTATTTAACCTGTTCCAAAAGAGCAAAAGGGACAGGGTTTCTACTCCAGACTGATTCTAGTGCTCAGAAAAGAGAACTCTTGGCGCACTGTCCTGGAGCTGTCAATTCTCAACACCTTCCTGGTGATACCAAAGTTCAAAATGCTTACACTACATCAGGTGCTTTCTATGCTAGCCAAGGACTCCTGGTTGGTCACCCTAGACGTAAAAGAAGCTTATCTGCACATCCCCATAAGGTAATCTTGCAGGAAGTATCTACATTTCAGGGAAGGCTCCATGCACCATCAGTTCTCTGCACTTCCCTTTGGCTTATCTACTGTGCCCAGGGTATTCACAAAGTGCATGGCTCCATCCATTGCATATTGCAGGCAGAGAAACATTCAAATTTTCCCATACTTGGATGATTGCCTTATTCAGGTGGACAGTCAGGAACTGCTACTTCAGCACCTGACATTTGTAAAAAGACTCCTAACTTCTCTGCGTTATACCATCAACAAAAAGAAATCACATCTGGTACCCAGCCAAAAATTGTAGTCCTGGGAGCAAGCTTGAACACAACTTCCCAGATGGCATTCCTCACTCCAAAAAAGCAGGTTTATTTGACAAATTACTTCAAACTACTGGCCATCCAGACCCAGCTGTCTGCAAGAAAAATACTGCAAGCCCTACGGTTCATGGCCTCATGCATTCTCCTAATTCCATATGCAAGACTACATATGAGGAAACTTCAGTGGTACTTAAAAAGCCTCTGGTGTCAACATTCTCAGGACCTGGAAACAGTGATTCCTATCATTCCTTGCCTAAGGACAGAGTTCCTTTGGTGGGCAGAGGCCTGCAACCACAAAAGGGACTCCCTTTCAATCTAACCCCTGCCGCCCAAACCCTGACAACAGACTCATCAGAATATGCATGTGGGGCTCACATGCTAGGCAAATGCATTCAAGGCAAATGGAGCCCAGGACAAATGCACCTGTATATCAATCAAAAACAAATGTTAGCTGTACAGAATGCACTGACAGACTTCAAATACCTTATCCTTCCAGGACAACTCTTTAGATAAAGACAGACAACACCACAGTCATGTGGTACATAAACAAGCAGGGGGGAACACATTCCTACCTGCTCTGCAGGTTAGTCATGGCTCTGTGGAACACAGCCTTGAGCAACCAAGTGCACCTGCAAGCTCAATTCCTGCCATGCAAACAAAATTCACTGGCAGACGACAAGCAGAAATCTAATGTACCCACACGAGTGGAAACTGGAACCCAACTCATTCAAGCTTCTAATCCACAGGTGGGGAACACCAGAGGTGGATCTCTTCACTTCCCCCCAAAACCATCAATTGAGCAAATTTTGCATCAGAACTCCCCACAGCCAAGCTTGGAAAGTGGATGCCCTATCTCTTACATAGGAAAACCTTTCAATCTATGCCTTTCCCCCTCTGCCCCTCCTCTCAAAAGTACTACTCAAGATGAAAGTCAAGGTCAATCCTTATTGCACCAGACTGGCCACGCCAGCACTGGTACCCACTTTTATGCAATCTGACAACAGTGCCACCCTGGCACTTGCATCAGACCTACTCTCTGCTGTCCCAGCAGGAGGGACAGATTTTGCATCCTCAGCTGCAAACTCTGAATCTAGCAGCATGGCTTATTCCCTGAATACATCTCCAGCAACCCTCAGCAAACGGGTGCTAGATATCATCCTTGTAGCCAGGAGGCCTAGTACTAGGAAATCCTATTCAGAAAAGTGGAAAATATACTGTTCTTAAAGCCAATCTCAGGGAAAAGACACAGCCGTGCCCACCTTACCTGAAATCCTAGATTATCTAGCAGAGCTGCTCCACAAAGGCCTATCCTTCTCATCAGTTAAGATTCATGCCTCTGCCATCTCAGCTCATTACAACACTCAGCCACCCCTCTTCTCTCACCCTCTGGTCAAACAGTTCCTGAGAGGAGCTAACAATTTATGACCCCCCCCCCGAGGAGAGCTCCCACTCCTGCCTGGGACCTTAACTGTGTACTAGAGAAGCTCATGCTTCCCCCTTTTGAGCGTGCGGCTACAGCAGAGTTACAATTCCTTTCTTGGAAAACAGCCTTACTTCTAGCCTCACGTCAGCAAGAAGAGTGTCTGAGTTACAGGCTCTTATGGCTGTGGAACCCTTCATTATCTTCCATGCAGACATGGTTTTCCTCAGGACTAACCTATCATTTATGCCCAAGGTGGTATCCAGTGTGGCTTTAAAACAATCCATCCATTTACCAACCTTTTTTCCCTAATCCTCAGAATAAAGGGGAGAGGATCCTGCACTTCTTGGATGTGCACAGACAGCTTAGGTTCTACCTTGACAGGACTAAACCTTTCAGAAAATCTTACCAGCTGCTAGTCAGCTTTGCTACAGGAGCAGAGGGCAAGGCCATTTCAAAGCAAATCATTTCCAAATGGATAGCACACTGCATCCAATTCTGCTACAAGCACCATGGAAAACCTACCCCACAGGGGATCAGATCCCGTTCCACTAGGGCTACCTCAACCTCTACAGCATTTCTCAGTGGAGTCCCTACTTACCTATCTTTTCTAAATCCAGAGCTGGATTTGCTACAGCGGTCTTACAAGGCCTGCGAGCCAGCCCGAATACTTCTTGACTGCCTCCACCCTTCCTCAGCTTTGGGAATCAACCCAAGTGTGATGACTGCAACAGTGAAACATGAAGAACATAGTACAGTTGCATACACTTAGCATAAATGTAGATGCTCAAGTTTATTCACTGTTGCAGTCCTGAATACCCTCCCTCCAGCCCCCTGACTTTTCTATACTTTCTACCTTTCCTCTTTTTTGGCCATATTTTATGGCAATGGTATTTTCTTTTTATGGGAGGTGTTCCACACCATGTAATTGCTTCCTGTTGTGGGGGCTCCTGACATCTGTAGCAAGAAAAACTGATGTAATGGCATCAGCTGCATGTTTTATACCCCTGATGACTTGACATCATGGAAGAGGCGACAGCATCTGACGCCGAAATCCCAAGACTCTGGTATTCGGGCCGACTGAGCGCTACCTGCAGGCAGATAACCCAAGTGTGATGACTGCAACAGTGAATACACTCAAGCATCTACATTTATGGTAAGTGTACACAACTGTACTTTTTTACTGCTATTGTTAAACAAAAAGCGTACCTATACCTCTTGTTATCTTGTAATTAAATGTTCTTTATTGTGGAGCTTTTCTCCCCAGGTCTCCGCTGAAAAAGGACCTGTGTCCAATCAGATTTTCCCAGTCAACAAATGTAAATAAATAAACAATGTTGACCAAACAACAAGGCTTTTAGGAGCGGCCACAGTGTTTCCAAATAAATATAAGTACTCACAAAGGTTAAAATATTCTGTAAAGGACCAGCCACAATGAAAAGTTTACACATATTTAATAATAAATAATAAAAGAACATGAAAATACTAGATATCTATTTACAATAAACACCAGAGTTTCAATCACAGGAAATAGTAAAGTAACACATATGAATAGATTTACACAGATACAGAAAAACAGTACTTATCTAATCTTACTATATTTTTCTGACTGATCTAAATAATTACTATACCCTGGTTACTTACTAAAGCAAGGCAAGATGAAGTAGGTGAGTGATCCTTCTATGTCAGGTTTCAAAAACAGACTGCACTGAGACTTCTCTCTCATCTAGTATTAAAACATCATTTTGGTGCTGGATTACAGAATGACATCACATACATCTGGTCATCTGACTTCTGGTTCCCATACTACTCCCCTCTACTAGAAATTGAACCAGAATCTTGTACATATGTGTTACCATACACATAAATAAAGCATGTTGTGTAGTTCAATCTCACCTTCATTTTTATGTATGGGTTCGGAGACGATCCTCGGCTCTGACTCAGATGATTTATAAGCTTGAAGACTTCTGGTTGGCTCGTGGCTAAACAGGTATCCCATAGTGTACCAGTACAAACCCCAGATCTTGTTTGCCGTGTCGACGAGTTCGGTTGTGCTTCTCTTAGCTCTGGCTAAGTGTTAACTTTTTTCTTGCTTATATTGCTTAAAATCTTGTTCAAAGTTATAATTAGTGTAGTACAATAGTTTTCGCATTAGTATTTGTTAGTGCTAATCCTTAGGTAATTAGCTCCTTTGCACCCCTTGGTGCAAGTGTTGGCCTTGGGCCTGTTAGTGTGCTTTGTGGTATCCTGTGTACCAGTTTTAGATTTATTGTTAGTGCTGATAGCTTGATAAATGCTACCATTTGTTCTAGTCTGCAGTTTCGTAGAGCAGTTTGCATTTGGCGGTTATCCGCTGCTGTTGATTTTTTTACAGTGATGGAGTTCGTTGTTCGAAACTCCAGTTTTAGTTTCCTCTGTTAATCCTTAGCAGAATAGGGGTTTTCTGTGTGTGTGAGTTTTTGCTGGTCTGTTTAAGTTAGAAGACCTAGCTGTCCCTTTCCTTTCCGGACTAGGCCGTTTTAGTTAGACGACCTAGTCCTCGTGGTGTTTCTTCCTCCTTCAGGGCTAGGCCCATTTAAGTTAGAGGACCTAGTCCTCCCTTTTACTTCTCTTCTCTTCTCTTTTCGTCTGTGTGTTATGTTAAAAGAGGTTAAGGAGCACAAGCCTTCGGGCTTCAAAACAATGCATGAAGTGCTCCCAAAAAATGCCATTGACGGATGGTCATGGTCTATGTGTCTGTTGCTTAGGGGCCATCCATTTGCAAGAGACTTGCTTGTTTTGTCATGCCTTCTCCCCTAGAGTGCTACAGGAGAGGAGGAACAAGCTAATTCTAAAGGGTCTTTTAAAGCCTGCCTTTGAGGAAGCCTTGTCTAGCTCTTCCTCTTCTTCCAAGTCTACTAAATCTGCTAAGTCTAAGTCTTCGAAAAGACCTTCTCTGGCACCGGCTGGTGTCGCGGAGCCGCCTCCTAAAGTGGCAAAATCAGCCTAATTGGCTCCACTGCCTTCGGAGCCGACTGAGAGCAGCATTGTGGTACAGTCGGTTCCTAGTTTGTCAGCCAACCACTGAATTTATGGAACCTGCTATTCCTCCAAGATCAAGATCCCCGACTATGTTCTCTAGGTATTCCAGGAGCCTTTCGGAAGAAGATGTGGAGAGGATGGTTCTAAGACTGCTGAAGTCATCTGCTCTATTTAAATTGTTGTCGGCTCTGACCCAGTCGGTTCCAGAGCCTATGGAACCCATTATACCCCCGATTTTTATTCCTCCTTTGAGCCAAACTGGTCTGTTGGAGTCGAATGGCTTGATGCCATTGGTGGAACCCTCAGCACCAGCTCCACTTGCAGTTGCTTCAGAGCTGAGTTCTGCTCCAACACTTTCGGTGTCGTCCGTTGTGTCCAGGGTTTGAAGCTCTCCAGTCGGCGCTGACAGGGAAGGTTGGAATCAGTCTTCTTCGGTTCCGAGTCTCCCTCTCGGTGCTTCAGCTAGGGTGAGTTCGGACCCTGCTTCTATCTTGGAGCCGATAGCTCTGGCACCGATGGCATCCTCGGTCTCTTCAGAGTGGGAGAGGTCGGCATTCGAGATGATGAGGAGTGTGCTGTCCAAATCACCAGTTGCCACCAAGGGTACCAGCACTCTCCCCCCTAGAGCACCCACTTCCGTCTCAGCCCCTACTCTCTCCGGAGACAGCAGAGACCCTCAGCCTCAGGAGCCACTGGCTGGTGGCCCCCACTCTTCCGTGACCTCCACAGAATAACCTTCTGAGGAGCCCCCCAGGAAGAAGACATGCAGGAGAAAGCATGTTGACTCCAAGGATGAGTCTTTGACATCTGACACTGACCTCGAGGAGTCGGAAGGGTCCCCCAAGTCGTCCTTTGATGATGTCTCCTTTGTGGACATCCTGGAGATCATTAACCAGAGGTGCGGCTGGCCCACTGTCAACCCTTCTGATGAGGAGTCGGTGTACCTGAAGGCTTTCGGGTCTCAACCTTCTGCCTCTTGGGTGTCTCCACCTTTTGATGAACTGATGGATTTAGTTAGTCGAAAGGTGTGGGATACTCCTGATGCCATGGAGCCAACCCCTAGGAGACCCAACAAGTTTCATAGTTTCATAGTATAGTACTAGGCTATCTGCCCTGGGGCATTTGTAAGCCTAGCCATAGTGATGTGGCATTTGCCACCCCATGAAATGGTACAAAAATGTACAGAATAAATTTAGAATACTGTGTCTAGTAGTGACACAATGAAGGTCCCCTTATATAATAGAATTAGATTGCTGTGACCCCTGGGGTAAACTTACGATCTCCCATCCACTCATCAAGATTTCTCTTGGAGAGTCAGTGAGGGGCTCTGCCTAATACGAACTGGGATCTTGTTCCAAAGCATGGGAAGCCTCTGGGTTATAAATCTATCCCTCCAGCATGTCCTATTCATACTTGTGCCGAGGTTTAAGTCTTTAGCTCTCGTGGTCCTGATGGACTTGGATTTTTTGAGGTGGAGCATGTCCATCAGATCCTGATTGGACATGGCCTTGTACGTCAGGCAGAGATCACCTCTGAGCAGGCGGTATGATACTGAATAGAGCTGAAGTTTCTTTAGTCTGGCAGAATAAGACATATGTTGGAGACCCTTGATCCTCTTGGTGAGGTACTTTTGTAGTCTCTCCAGCTGTTGCAAATGCCGGGTGAGGTACATACCAAATGGGGCATTGTACTCAATCATGGGTCTGATGAGGGAGGAATATAGGGGTACAATGACATCCTTGGATCTGGATGTGAATCCCTTCATGATGAGGTGTGCAAGGTAGAATGTTTTTCTAACCACTTTGGCAACGTGGGTATCAAATGAGAGGTTGCTGTCGACTTGGGTCCCTAGGTCTCTGATTACTATTTCAGTACTCAGTTGGTTGCTCTCTATGTGATAATTTGTGGGTACTTAGTTTGTCCCAAGGGGGATGACTATACATTTTTTGGCATTTAGTTTAAGGCCGTGACTCTGGCACCAGTTGTCCGTTTCTGTGAGGCCTTTTTGTAGGATGTGTGTGTCTGCTGGTGTATCGACTATGGCGCCTAGTTTGCAGTCATCTGCGAACTTTGTCAGTCACAGCCCTCCTGTGTTTACTTTAACATCTGAGAAATAGATGCCGAACAAGAGGGGTCCCAGGACAGATCCCTGTGGGACACCACTTGTGATTGGCTTTGAGTCTGACATTGCTCCAGCGATTTTAATTTTTATGGGTTCTGTCCTTTAGCCAGTTTGCAACCCATCTAGTGACATAAGGGTTTACATTTAAGCTGTTGAGCTTATCTATGATGCCTGAGTGGGGTATTGTGTCGAAGGCCTTAGCCAAGTCCAGGTATGCTGTATGGACTGCTTTGCCCTCGTCAATGGCTCTAGTGACTGTTTTGAAAAAGTCAACCAGGTTTAAAAGGCAAGATCTGCCCTTTACAAAGCCGAACTGGGTGGGGTCAAGTGTCTGTAGGTCCCCTATGTCTCTATTTATGAGTTCCATAATGATTCTTTCCATAGCTTTGCAGACCAGGCTGGTTAAGCTTATGGGGCGGTAGTTTCCAGGGTCTGTAGAGACACCCCCCTTGTGGAGTGGGACCACTGTTGCTGTACGCCAGTGTTCAGGTACATATCCCGAAGTAAGGCTAAGGTTAAGTAGCATTTTTATGTGTGGGTTTAGCTCCTCTTGGAGTTCACGTAACACGCAACCCGGGATACCGTCAGGTCCCATTGATGCTGTGTTTTTTGCTTTGTTTAGGGCGGTTCTCACTTGGACATCTGAGATGACAGGGAGATTACATTCAGCTGGGATAAGTATTTCTTCTTTTGGGGGTGAAGGAGGGGAGAAATTTGCACTGAACCTGTCAGCCAGAATGTTGGAAATATCTGTGGGTTCAGTGTATTTTTTATTGTTGTGAACCAACTCTAAGCATATCTGAGGGTTTCCACCAAGGTTTCTAACATAGCTGAAGAAGGCTTTGTGGTTATCTTTAGTGTCCTTAGCGATTTTTCTCTCAAAGTTGGCCTTGGATGTTTTTATGAGAGAAAGTAGTTTTCTGCTAATGCTGATCAGAGATGTCTTCCCTTCATGGGATTTTGCTCTGACGTGCAGTAGCTTCCTTCTTTTGTTATACAATTTGTTTATGGCTGAGGTCCACCAGACAGGACGCTTACCTTTGGTGGAGAGGGACTTGGATTTGTTTGAGATTGCATGATCCATGCATTCTTGGAGATGTCCATAGAAAGCATTTGTGAAGGATTCGGCATTGTGGGATGTGGTATCCACTGGCACAGTGGGCTTAAGGGATACCACCTCAGTCTTAAGAAGAGTGAAGTCTGCTTTTGAGAAGTTTTTCACTGTGGTCTTTTGTGCTGGGGGTGGAGGTGGGAGATGTATATCCAGGGTGATTAGTTTGTGGTCAGATCTCACTAGTGAGGGGTATACTTCCGGTGTGGAGCATTTTGTCCCCATGTTTGTGATGATCAGGTCTAGTATATTATCTCCCCTAGTGGGAGAGGTGACTAATTGTTCCAGTGCATTTGAATTTATGAATTCCAGGAACCTTTGGGCTAGGGTATTAGGACTAGAATAATGTACTCAATCTATGTTTGGGTAGTTGAAGTCTCCCAGTATGATGGTATTTTGTGATACATTCATATCCTCCAATGTCTTCAGGAAGGCTGAGTGGAGTTCTTGAGATTGGGAGGGTAGTCTGTAACATGCTACCAGTTGTATAGCAGTTTTGCCTATGGTTAGTTGCACCTGTATGGTCTCTGATGCTTCATGTGTTGCTACTAACCTGGAGGTGTGGGTGTCCTTGATGAATATGGACACTCCCCCTCCCTTTGTGGTTCGGCCCGGGTTTTGGGGCCGAAAAGCATGATACGAGGTATAGCGTAGCGCTGGGGTGCTCTCAGGAGCCTTGAACCAGGTTTGAGTTACTGCACAGACATTGATGTTCTCCATGCTGAGGAGTGCATCAAGTGCCTGCATCTTGAGATTTAGACTTCTGGCGTTGAGCAGCATTACCCTTAGATTTTTTCCATTATTGTTTTCTAAGGAGGTGGGTTTGTCTTTTGAGCCTTGCCTAAAAAAGGCACTATGGGGGTGGCAAGAGCCTTAGCCAATATCCGGAAGCCCAGTGGTGACAGGTGTAAGCCATCCCTTGCGAAGCAGCGTGGCTTGTCCAACATGTCATCCCAGGCAGACAGACATTGGATCCCCTTAGAATGACACCAGTACTTGAGCCAATTGTTAAAGCTGATCATCTTGTCTTTGTATTGTGGTATCATTCTTGGTGAGGGCAAGATGCTGCTCAGGGTCAGGGTCATACCAGCCTGGGCTACATAATCGGAGAGCTCCTCTATGTCTCTTTTCATGTAGTCCAGGGAGGTACATCTCAGGTCATTCACACCAGCATGGACAATGATGGAGTCATATTTGTACTTGCTTTGGAGTGACTTGAGTGCATATGTTATGTGGTGGATCCTAGCTCCCGATAGACAGCTCACAGTCACCTTCTCTTTGTTCAGCTTGGTCAGCAGGACATCAGTGTGTCTGACTATAGAGTCACCTATTACTAGTGTATCAGGCAAGGTGTTTGGCCTTAAGGGCTGTGATTGGTTGACACAGATTTATTGAAGTATGTGTTGTATGTGTTTTGCTTTGAGGTGGTGGATTTTTAGGTGTCTGCTTTGGGAGCCTCTGTTGTTTTGGTAAGTTTTTTATTAGAGCCTCCGAGTATGTCTTTGTGTTTTTATGTGTTTGGTTTGCAGTTGTGGTAGGTCTATATGGGACTGGGATTGTTGTGTGTGTGGTTGCCATCTCCTCCTGTCTGGTCATGCCAGCCCTGAGTTGAGAGAGTTCAGCCTCCAGTTTGGCTATATAGTTGCATCTCTCACATGTATTTGTTGAGAGGAGGAGAGGGTTGTCTGTGTACGAGACAATTGTAGCATTGTCTCAAGATATCCAGATTGACCAGCTGAACTGGAGACGACGCCAGTAATCTACCACTCGACATTGTAGAACTGTATAAGGGAGTGCTGTACCTTTAAGAGAAGTGGATATTCACAGGGGTGGTAAGTAGATGTAGTGCTTTACTTAGTACGAGAGTGCTTACTTAGTAGAGAAGTATTGAGAACAAGTGCTAGGCTTATAATATAGTAAGTAGTCTGGTTATACTAAGAGTAGAGCTTCCTTAAGGGAAAATTTGAAGAGCAGACTTGGCGGAGCCAGAAAATGTTTAACCGGCGCTGCGCTATGCGCACAATCGCGCAAAGCCGTGCAAACGTGGATTTTAAACAGTGAACTACAAAAGAGCTAGAAATGGTCCAAAACAACCAATTACTACAGCTTCTTGTGCTGAGGTCACTTCCTACAGGGACAGGTAGGCTGCTCAAGGCTCCCCACTCCCACTGGTGAGCAAAGAAACTTCCTTCTATCCAAGTAAGGTAAAGGACAACACAGGAACTACACCACAGCCCAGAATACAGCAATGCCTGTAAACTGGTCTAAACCAGTCGAGAAAGGTGGGAAAACAAGGATTATTTTTTTGTTTTTTTTGGTAGAAACACACACAAAATGCAGAAACAGTGATAAATTAGTTACACAGGCTAGCACACTTTAGTGGGCAGCCTCCACAGTTAAATTAAACAAACAAACAACAAACTTTTGATCAAATTCAACTAAAATGTAACTTTAAGTGCAGATTTTAAAATAATGCAGCAAACAGTTAAAAAAACTAGTTCAGGGTAAGCTACAGAAGCTATTCCAAGTGAAAAAAAAAAGCAAAGATACTTAAATCCAGAAAGTAGTCGCTTTTCTTAGTTCCCTGCTGCTAGGACCACTCTGCAGACCCACGAGGAGCTTGTCTGAGTAGTATAGCCAGAAAAAAATGCCCAGAGGCGGATTTTAAACAGTGAACTACTCCAGATAAAGAATTTTTGTCCAAAGGTGTCCCTGTAGATGCCATGGTGGTGGCGGCTTCCACTAAGAAGGAACTTGTTGAGACTTCTTCTCCTGTCCATCTGCTGAATAAGGAGTCTCAACAGGTGGATAGGTACGGGAAGCATGTCTGCAGTTCAGCGACTTTTACTCTTCGGTCGTTGAACTATCTCACTCACCTCACAAGATTGCAGAGGGATCTCCTCAAGGAGTTAGGAGATTTTATACAGGGTAAATGTACTGACGGAGTCCCTGACAAGATTTCTGCTCAGTTGTCCACCTTAAATTCTATAGTTAACTCCTCCATGCAGCTTATTTCTTATGCGGCTGATGGAGCGAGTAGAGCAGCGGGTTCAGGAGTTGCCCTAAGGCGTCACTTCTGGATACGCTTGTGTAATTTTGCGGAACTGTTCAAGTCTACTTTCACCAACGCCCATTTGATGGTTCCTCATTGTTTGGATCTAAGGTGAAGGATACACCCACTCGGTGTGAGCAAGAAGGAAAGATGCTCTCTGCCATGGGAGTACATTTCACTGTTCCATCTAGACCATACCCTAAAGGTCAAAAGGGCGGTAAAATGTGGTAAAAGAAGTCCCAGAGGGTCTTTCTGGACACACAGGGTGAACCCTCTTTCAGAGGCAGAGGAGAAGGAGGAAATGGGAGACGTCACCCTAGAGGCAGGGGTGGTCCGCAATACCAACAAGGTTGTGATTCCTTTCGGGGACGGCCTTATCAGCGCTCCTGATATGGGGCCCAACTGCATTTCTCTGGGGCCGGTCGGGGGTTGCATTTCTTTGTATCCAGAAGCTTGGCTAAGTATAACCCAAGACAAGTGGGTACAAAGAGTTGTTACCAGAGGCTATATCATACCCTTTTCCCTTCCACCATTTGTTCCCAGGAAGATCCCAGATGTACCACCCAATCTCAGGGATCAGGCAACTGTGGAGATCAACAAGTTGCTCTTAAAAAGAGTCATCCAATCCGTCCCAGCAGACCAGATAGGATCCAGAACTTACTCCAGGTTCTTTTTAGCCCCAAAATGAACAGGAGACTGGAGGCCAATGTTGGACCTCAGCAGATTAAACGAATCTGTGAGGAAGGACAAGTTTTGGATGCTAACACTGCAGTCGATACTCCCTTTGTTAGGGAAAGACTATTGGATGTGCTCAATAGATCTCCAGGATGCCTACTACCATATAAAAATGGACAAGGTGTCCAGGAACCATCTACGCTTCCAGCTGGGAGCCAGTCACTGTCAGTTTCGTGCTCTGCCCTTTGGTCTCACCACAGCCCCCAGGGTGTTCACCAAATGCATAGCAGTAGTGACAGCACACCTGAAACATCAGGGATTCCAGGTGTTTCCGTATTTGGACGACTGGCTCCTGACCACCACCACCAGGCATCTACTTCTCCAAAACAGGGGCGCCACTATTCAACTTTGTGCTCAATTAGGGATCTCCATAAATTGGGGAAAAATCTGCATTATTGTCCTTTCGGTCTGTGATTTTTATAGGTGCAGAGGTAGACACAGTGAACATGACAGCTCGTCTTCCTGCCGAAAGGGCACAAAATGTAATCTTTCAAATTCAATGTTTTCTCCCATTGTGGGAGGCCAAAGCAAAGTGGGTTCTTCAGCTCCTCAGGACTATGACATCCACCATCCTATTAGTACCATTAGCCAGGTTGCACATGAGAATTCTCCAGTGGCTTCTGTCTTCCCAATGGTCCTTCCAATATCTTCTGCTGAATCACCCTATTCTGCAGACGGAATCATGCAGGGAGGACCTCCTTTGATCGATGTCACCCAAACAGTTGATTATGGGCACCCCCTTTGTTCCTGCCCAACCCGTTGCCACTGTGACCACGGATGCCTCCCAGATCGGGTGGGGGGGCAATATCTTGGCAGGACTGTCCAAGGCACATGGCAAGAACACGAGGCTCACACGAGGCTCACTTGCATGTCAGTGTTCTGGAGATGAGGGTGGTGCTCCTGGCGTTGCAAGCACTTCAAGACTTTCTTCCTCTAGGGACTATTGCGATACAATCAGACAACATGCGGTAGTTTGGTATATCAACAAACAGGGCGGTACTAGATCTTACACACTCTGTCAAGAGGCCATGCGAGTTTGGGAATGGGCAATTTCTTCCCAGCGCTTTCTGGTTGCAATGCACATTCCAGGGATGACCAACAATCCTACTGCCTCATGAATGGTCTCTGAAACACGAAACAGCGGAACAGATTTTCCGCAAATGGGGACAGCCTAGTTGCGTCCTTTTTGCCAGTCCAGTCAATGCCAAATGCAGCAGCTATTTTTCTCTCATTCCCCCTCCAGGGGAGACACCCAGAGACGCTCTAGCTCACGATTGACCGCTGGGTCTTCTGTATGCTTTTCCTCCATTTCCTCTCATTTCCAAAGTGATTCAGAAAGCCAGACAGCTGGGATGCAAGTTAATCCTCATTGCTCCTTACTGGCCTCGTCAGGTTTGGTTCCCCTTCCTTGAGCCTCTTCTCCTGGACGATCCTTGGATTCTGGACCCAGCTCCAGATCTGTTGACTCACATGTCAGGTTCACTACATCCCTTAATCCACACCCTCAAATTGACAGCGTGGCTGCTCCAGTTCCATCCCTAGTCAGGCTTCACGAAGTATCTTCCTCAGTGTCACATATTCTTATGTCCTCCCATAAACCTTCAACTAGGAGACTATATGGCAGTAAATGGAAAAGATTTTCTATTTGGGCACAGAAAATGAATGTAGATCCCTACACTGCTTCTATCCCTGTGATTTTGGAATTTCTCTCCGAGCTTTTTCAGCAAGGATCTGCCGCTGCCACTATCAAGAGTTCAACTGGCGGCTATTTCTCAATTCCATTTAGGGTTTCCAGATACCAGTTTAATGTCTCATAAGCTATGCAAGACCTTTTTGAAAGGAGCCACTCTGTTGAGGCCACAGCTCCAAGAACCTGTGGCTTCTTGGGATTTTAATTTTGTGTTGTCCAAACTGACATCTTCCCCGTTTGAACCTTCTCACTCATCTTCATTGAAATTTTTGTCTTGGAAGACTTTGTTTTTGGTGGCTATCACATCAGCTAGACAGGTATCGGAGTTACAAGCCTTGTCTGTTAAACCACCTTATTCGATCTTTCATAAAGACAGGGTCTCACTGCATACTAACCCCTCCATTGTCCCCAAAGTTTGTTCCCACCCAACCTTAAATCAATCCATAGAACTCCCAGTTTTCTTCCCTAATCACTGTAATGCAGCTGAATATCGGTTTCATCAGCTAGACGTTCATAGACAACTACGTTTTTATCTGCATCGGACCAAGGAGTTTAGGAAATCAGATCAACTATTCATTTCCTTTTCTGAATCCAGACTGGGCTTACCGGTTTCTAAAGTGACACTATCTAATTGGATTTCCAGTTGCATAGCCTTTTTCTGCAGTTCAGAGGGCAGACCTTTACCCTTCAAGATCAAGGCTCATTCTACCAGGTCTCTGTTTACCTCTGCAGCCTTTCAAGCCGGGGTCCCACTTGATAATATTTGTGCAGCAGCTACATGGGCTACCCCTCACACTTTTATTACATATTACAAATTGGATTTAGCTTCCAGGGGTATAGCATCCTTTGGCCCCACGGTGCTCAGGAGTATTTTCCAGTGAGCCACCAAAGAATAAGGCACTAGAGACACTGTCCCATACATAAAAATGAGGGTGAGATTGGACTACACAACATAAAGAAGTTATGTACTCACCATAACGTTCCATGCTGGTAGTCCATCTCACCCTTCATTTTTACCAACCCACCCTCCTGCTCCCATCCTGGAAGAATCTGGACATATTAATATTTTGGTTATCTTTGGTTGGAGGCCCTTTAGTATTGGTTTGTCTGTTATGGTTATTTCTTCTAGTGAGCAGCAAACAAGATTTGGGGTTTGTACTGGTGCACTATGGGATACCTGCTACAAGCCAACCAGAAGTCTTCGAGCTTATAAATCAGCCGAGTCGGAGCCGAGGATTGGCTCCGAACCCATATGTAAAAATGAAGGGTGAGATGGAGTGCCAACATGGAACGTTATGGTGAGTACATAACTTATTTTTTGCTAAGATGTGTTATAGCATCTGGAAGCCATAAAACCATTTCAACACTCCACACTTCCAGGGTAGCAGTTAGTTCACTGCTAAGTACAATACAGTAGGATTCCTAGTTTTTGTTTTCACAGACAGTTTGTCTCTGGCTGCAAGCAGAAGTACTGTAAGATACAATCTTTATGGCCCAAGCCAGGTAATTTAATTTTAAACTGTTTTTCAAAGTTTGCTGGACTGAGAGTAGCCTCTTATCTTCCAGTATCCTCTTTTACAATATTAATTTCAACAGTTACAACACAGTCTAATATACAGGTGTATTTCTTTTTCTGTCTAGCTCTAGCAGGACCCACTCTTGGTACATTTTTTAACACAAGCAACTTTACAAATACATTTCCAACACAAGCACCTGTACAAATTAGTTTGATATACAAATAACATATAATTCTTTACAAAACTCCAGCTAGCTTATGCTGGCATATGTTGCACATCCACTGCCCTACTTCTCCTGGCATAGCTAGCAATACCTCACATCATCACAATGTATACTGGCATTTATACCACCACTGAGAATCATCCACATGTCATTCTCACTAGGGCTCCACCGTGATCTAGATTTATTTTATTTACTTACTAACTTAGTGCTTGTTAACCTTACAGGTAAATAGTCCAAACTGATCCTTTTTAAGGCATGACTTGGGTTACAAGTGCAAATTGAACTAGAGACAACCAGTTAACTCATTACAGCCTAGTGATGTTTCTAGGTGTTTCTGTAGTTACGTCCTACTGATGCCCCTAGGTATCTAATATAGTATGTTCACATAATTCCAAAACTATGCTACATACAAGCTATTAAAATATTTCATGATAAAGCTTACATGATGGGCAGTACAGATGCACTGATATTTGACTGCCATCTAGTGTTTCTAAGGAGATAGTAATTGTTGTTCATATACAATTTATTTATATTGTCATAATTTTTATATTCTTCCATACATCTCAAAAACCAAGTAACAAAGACAGAACTGCTTAGCCACATTTGAAAGCTCACAGACTGACAAATAAAATGTTGGCAAAAGTATGTGTGTACCTTGAATGATTACTAAGATATTGTACATTGTTTACATAATATTACAAAGTTAATGTTTACACTACCACTGCAAAGATTTGCTTATGTTAATAGTTTGTCATTTACATCACTTTAGTAACCCTTATGGCTCCAGAGATATGAACATTTGTTTAAAATGTGAGGACATAACTTGATTTGGGTCTGTGATCACACATCGAAGAAAAACTTCATCAAATGGGTATTCCATGAACAGTAATCCGTGAAAATCGCTTTCATTGAAGAGTGAAATCATAGTAAAAAAAGTAATTGAAAGGTTATAGTTAGCCAACAACAAGGAAGTAACCCACGAATGTGGCGGACTGTGTCCTCCACACCCCCAATAACTATACATTCCCACTCCAAGATCACACTACAGTGGGGAAAATGGAAATTTTAAAAGGTTTTGTTTAGGTTACCTTACACAGGTTAGTACTTCCTTTTTGTTGGCCAAATATTACCCTTCGATGATTTTTTTACAATGATTTCACTCTTTGATGAAAGCGACGTTTGCAGATTACTGTTCATGGAATAGCCATTCAATGAAGTTTTTCTTCGATGTATGAGCATAGCCCCACAAAAATCTCAGGATGCAGTCATTTGAAGTTAGAATACAAACCTTCAAAGCTCCATTGGAGCAAATGAAATAAGACCATCAATGTAATGTAAACATAAAACACTGTTATACAAAATATGGCTAATATACAGACGACAAACATAACAGGAGAGAGATTAGCTTATGGGCTTTTTATTCACTATATAGGGAACAGGGTACTGCCAAATCCCTAATACCAAAAGACAAACTGCAGACAGACCAAAGTTTACTGTCAAAAACCTAGTATTATATATGGCTGAAGTATAAAATATTGAACATTTCAGCGTGTAAAACATTCTGACACAGTAGATGTTAAGCAAGATCAACCTGTTACCTTCAGAACACTATAAAACCTTACAACACATTCATTTTACAAAGGCCATTATGACCTGAATTCCATCCGAACTTCAAATGACAATATGTATGTACAACTTCAAGATATTCTTATGAAATGTCTGGGACAAGACCCCTTGTTAATCTTACTTTTGTTTTATTGTGTGCAGCTTAATAACTTTTACGGAATTAGACAAGAGAATCTCAAATAAGAGCATGCATCTCACTGCATGTAAAATGTACATATTTGATAACTTATAAAAATGACAGAAAATACTCCCCTGTATTCAATAAAGCCTACACTAAGTGTCCAATAAGTGTACTCCGTCCTGAGTGAACAGACAA
>NC_056733.1:117320904-117343404 GCF_019279795.1 Protopterus annectens | reverse complement strand
CGGCTCCTGATTCAGTGGAACGCACCCCGAGGAGACCATCTAAATTTATTACTGCCCCTAGAGCCAAAGAGTTTTTATCCAAAGGTGTCTCTGTTGATGCCATGGTGGTGGCTGCGGCCACTACGAAGGAGTTAGCTGATCCTTCGGTTCCTGTCCATCCTCCTAATAAGGAATCTAGGACCATAGACAGGTACGGCAAGCGGATGTTCTCATCAGCGACCTTTTCGATGCATTCGCTGAATTACTTACGCCACTTCACTCGTTTCCAGAGAGATTTACTCAAGGATATGGGTGAACTGATAAAGGATCCTACAGCTGAGGGGTTCAAAGACACAATGAACTCCCAGTTGGCAACCCTGAATTCCATCGTTAACTCCTCCATGCGGCTGATATATGCTGCAGATGGGGCGAGTAGAGCCACAGGCACAGGTGTTGCCTTACGACGTCACGCCTGGATGCGGCTATAACTTTGCGGACCCTTTCAAGGTGTCCTTCACCAATTCTCCCTTTGATGGATCATCCTTGTTTGGTCCACAGGTGAAGGATACATTGACCAGGTGCGAGGTAGAAGGTAAGACTCTCTCTGCCGTAGGAGTCCATTTTTCTACCCCTTTTAGACCCTATCCCAAAGGTCAGAGGGGAGGAAAGATGTGGTTCCGCAAACAATCCCAGGGAGTCTCATCTGACGCACAAGGCAGATTCCCCTCTAGAGGCAGAGGGGGGGAATAATAATAGACACCGCCCTAGAGGCAGAAGAGGTCCGCAAAACCAGGGTAGCAGAGAAATTTTCTCTGACAAACCCTGTCAGCATCCCTGAGGGGCTGCCTGGCTGTCCACCTTCGGAGGCAGTCTGGGGAAGATTATCCCTGTACCCAAAAGCCTGGCTTTCCCTTACTCGAGTCAAATGGGTACAGTCGATCATATCCGAGGGTTACAAAATTCACTTTATTCACTTTATTCACTTCCCAACCCAAAAGATCCCTTCCAGACTTTCCACCCGGTCTAAGGGGAACAAGCAGCATTAGAAATTTCAAAGCTGCTATCAAAAAGAGCTATCCAACCAGTCTCAGCAGACCAGCAAGGATCCGGAATCTACTCCAAATTCTTTTTGGTACCAAAAAAAAAACGGGATTGGAGACCCATACTGGATCTCAGCTACTTAAACAAGTATATCAAAAAAACAAAATTCCAGATGGTCATGCTACAGTCCATTCTACCCTTCTTGGGTCAGGACAATTGGATGTGCTCGATAGATCTTCAGGACGCGTACTACCACATCAAGATGAACAGACGCTCCAGGAGATATCTCCGCTTCAGGCTGGGAGCCAGTCACTACCAGTTCAGGGCCCTGCCCTTTGGTCTCACTACAGCCCCCCGTGCGTTTACCAAATGCATGGCAGTGGTCGCGGCTCACTTGAGACGTCAAGGATTCCAGGTGTTTCCATATTTGGACGACTGGCTCCTTACCGCCACCACCAGACATCAGCTTCTTCTATCCAGGGACTTCACCATCCAATCTTGCCAAGCTCTAGGCATTTTGATAAATTTCGAAAAATCTGCCTTGTCGCCTTGTCAATCTGTTACCTTTATAGGCGCAGTCTTAGACGCACTCAATCTTTCAGCCAGACTCACAGAGCAGAGTGTGTCAGACATTCGGAACCAAGTTTCCCTTCTCTTACAATGCAACAAAGTCAAAGCCAGACTAGTTTTGAAGGTGTTAGGACTCATGGCAGCAGCTATTCCCCTTCTCCCCTTAGCTTGCTTTCACATGAGGATCCTCCAATGGATGCTGTTTACTCAATGGTCCTTTCAACAGCTCCCGATGTCCCATACCATATTGATAACCCAATCATGCAAGAAACAACTGTCTTGGTGGATCACATCACCTCAACTTCTCCGAGGAAGACCCTTCTCCCCCCCCCCCCGTCGCCACGTTGACAACAGACGCCTCCCTGATCAGGTGGGGGGGGGCATTATCAGGGCAGGACGGTCCAGGGCACGTGGCAACCTTTCGAGTGCCACTTGCACATAAACGTCTTAGAGATGAGAGCAGTGCTTTTAGCGTTGCAAGCCCTTCACGACTCTCTTCCCACTGGGACTATTGCAGTTCAAACGGACAACATGTCCGTAGTGTGGTACATCAACAAACAAGGCGGAACCAGATCATACCCTTTATGTCGAGAGGCACTCTGACTTTGGCAATGGGCAATCTCTTCTCAGCGTTTTCTGATAGCAACGCACATTCCCGGGAAATCCAACGTTATTGCAGACAAATTGAGCAGAGCAATTCTCATGCCCCACGAGTGGTTTCTAAAGAAATCCGTTCTAGAAGAAGTATTCCTAACATGGGGCCAGCCTTGCTGCAATCTTTTTGCTACTCCCCAAACCAGCAAGTGTCACGACTTCTTCACTCTCTTCCCGTTACCAGGCCATCCCACCAGAGACGCTCTAGTCCACGATTGGCCCCGGGGACTTCTATATGCCTTTCCCCCCTTTCCTCTGATATCTCAGCTAATTCAGAAAGCCATCGCCTTGAGAGTGACAGTGATCTTCTTTGCCCCTTACTGGCCTCGACAGATATGGTTTCCCTTTCTTCGTTACCTTTTGGAGCAGCCTTGGCATCTGGACCCAGTACCAGATCTGATAACCCACCAGTTGGGTCAGCTGCACCAATCTCTGCCCTCTCTGAACCTCACAGCGTGGTTTCTCCGATTCCAACCTTAGCCAGGCTTCCCGCAATATCTCGCTCGGTCTGAGATATTTTGATAGCCTCTCATAAATCTTCTACCCGGAAGATTTATAATAGCAAATGGAAACGCTTCTCCCTTTGGGCAACATCAAGAAATATAGATCCCTTTACAGCACCTATCCAGACTATTCTAGACTTTCTAGCAGAACTTTTTCATTTAGGATCTTCTGCATCTACCATTAGAGTTCAATAGGCTGCCATATCAAATTTTCATGTTGGTGTTTCAGAGTCTAGCATCATGGCTCACAAACTCTGTAAAGCCTTTTTAAAGGGCGTATTTCTTCTCAAACCTCCAATCAAACATCCCCCGCCTCAATGGGACTTGAACTTGGTTCTGGCTTCTTTAATTCTTCCCCCGTTCGAACCAACGGCTTCATGTTCTTTGAAGTTGCTTTCTTGGAAAACACTTTTTTTGGTAGCTATAACTTCAGCGAGAAGGGTATCTGAACTCCATGCTCTGTGCAGTAGTCCTCCTTACTTAGTGTTTCACAAAGACAGGGTATCCCTCCGTACTAATCCATCCTTTTTGCATAAAGTTTCCTCTCAAATTAACCTAAACCAAACTATTGATCTCCCCGTCTTTTCCCTAACTATTCGAACAGATCCGAACAAAAGCTACATTTCTTGGATGTTCATTGCCAACTTAGATATTACTTAGACAGGACTAAACAATTCAGGAAATCTAATCAATTGTTTGTCATATGCGGAAGGGAAATTGGGCCTTCCAGTTACTAAAGTATCCCTCTCTAGATGGCTCACCTCTACAATTACCTTCATCTATGAGATTAGACATCAGAAACTACCCTCAAGACCTAGAGCTCATTCTACTAGGACTTCAGCTACATCCGTAGCTTTTCAGGATAGGCTGCCAATAGATTCCATTTGTGCAGCAGCCACCTGGGCTTCTCATACATTCATTTCACATTACAAATTGGACATGGTTTCCAGAAGCCGTGCCAATTTTGGTTCCACTGTTCTCAAGAGTCTGTTCCGATAGGCCACCCGGGATAAGGTGCTAGGGACGCGGTCCCATTCAGCAAGAATGAAGGCGAGATTGACAACTTAACATTAAGAAGTTATGTACCTACCATAACGTTCCATGTTAGTTGTCTTCTTCTCGCCTTCTTTCTTGCGTCCCACCCTCCTTCCCCCAAGGCTGGACAGACCGACAGGAATTCAGTTTGTGTTCTTCCTTTGGAAGTTGTCATTCCCACACGTTCTTTTTGAGGTAGGTTTCCCTACTCCATTCTATGGAGACTAGGATTGCTTGGTATAGCTATCAAACGAGATCTGAGTAGTTACCGCCTAGCATTGTGGGATATAGGGGAGCCTCGAGCCAGAGGAATTAGCTCTCTAGCTTTAGTATTGGCCGAGTCGGAGCCGAGGATCGGCTCCGAACCCATCCAGCAAGAAAGAAGGCGAGAAGAAGACAACTAACATGGAACGTTATGGTAGGTACATAACTTCTTATTTTATACTATTATAGTCATTGAGACCTGGTGAAATATTAGATTTGAACCTAAGTTGCCATATCAGTTCTCTTTATAATAAAGCATTTTTAGAATCACCCCCCTCCCCATAATGGGTGTTCTTTAATTATATCAATAATATCAAACTTAAATCCTACAAAAGAGGAACAAGATTGGATTGCATACTTTGGGAATCAGGCGTAGGCAGGATCAAGAGAAAACATCTTTCGAAGGTTGTTCCCAACCATGAGGTACTGATTTTTTTATCTAAACAACGCTGCAGTTGTGCTGGTTCTAATCTACAAAACTCTGAAGTATTTTTGCCAACTAATAATTCTCAGACTGGCCAGGGTATAAATTACAAAGATATTTTAGAAAAAAGTTACAACTTCAACTTGGGTATGAATGTTAAAGAAGTACATAATGGAGATGAGAACGACTACGACTCTACGCTTAAGGAAATGATATTTTTGTTTGAAAAGAAACTGTTTAAATTGAAGTGTTAAGAGATGGACAATAGTTATTTGAAATGTTGTTTGGTTCATAAAATTGTGCCACAAGGTTTGAGGTTTTTTAAATATCCTCTTGGCATTTTTTACACAGAAGCAATTGTTAAAGATTTTCACAGCTTTTTTGATTCATGTGGTATGGGTCTCATAGAGCGTATGGTGAAATATAATGTGGTATGGGTCTCATAGAGCGTATGGTGAAATATAATGAAGCATCTATAGTGACTTTAACTGCAGATACTAGTAAACTTAACACTGATATTGTGAATGATTTACTGTTCTCTGAATATGAGAAGTTATATGTGAATATTTTGGCTAAAACGGAGAAAAGAATTCAACAAATTTTTTCTACCAAACAAAAGAAGTTTTTAAGGGACAAGAAACCATACGAAATGTGTAGAGCCTATTTAGGTCCTTTTATAAATGTGAACAAGAAATATGGGTATTAACCCAAGGTTAATTGTGTAGGTGACCACTGGGAAACTAATACTGTTTTTGATATGGCCCCTGAACACGATGAGCAGGTTTACGATGAAAACAATAGACACAGACCTCTAGATGAATTAGATACTTTTGAGGAGGAGGGTGAATGTTTTTTATTCCCCAGGAGGTCAGAAAGGATAGCGAGCAAGAACAGGTAGGCACCAGATCCAGGACATTTGGGAACCAACTATGGATGGAAAAAAATAGGGAAGTAAGGGAGATGTTTGAGATGGAAGGTAGTTATGGCATTCTCTATGAATACAGAGGATTTAAAATTTTTAATTATACTAGTTATAGTTTATCTAATTACATTTTAGTTTATTTTCTAAAGGTTTCAAATTTGTTAAGACACAGTACGGTGACATAGCTAATTTGTTAGTTGATTTTAAGTTATATTTAAGAAAATTAAACTTAAATATTATTTTCAGTCAAGGTAAAGATGCTACCATTAACATCATTAGTAGGGATCCTGCATTGGTAAGACAAAGTACTTAAAACTCGCCGCTTCACCCTATGTTGTTGTTCGAAAAATTTGTTACTGAGGAATTGTATGAATTATACGCTAAAAACAGATGGCAGAAAGAACATTCTAATTTAACCATTGAAGAAAATGATTTGTTTTGTGAATTAGACTCAAAACTATTTACGTATTATGAAACCTGATATGGGTGGGGGGTGTAATTTACAATATAGAGGACTTATAACAATGTCATTACAAATATATTGCTGGATAGTTCTACATATACACCAGTGTCTAAAAATCAAAATAATATAGCCTATAGTAGAATTGATTCCCTGTTGGAAGAATATCTATTAGAAAACAGGATCGATAGTAAAACTTATAATTTCCTAAGACAAGTTCATCCCAACATTCCTAATATCTTTGGGGTTCCAAAGGTGCATAAATCCATCTGTGAAACCACCCTTTAGACCTATTGTATCTGCAAAAAATTCAAAAACCCATCCTTTGGCTCTTTTTGTGGACCATCATATTAACGATATAGTAAACCAAACCCCACATCTTATTAAAGATTCCTGGGACTTTTTAGGTAAAATTACACACCAACTTTGGAGTACAGATGTTATCTTTCTTAACATCGACGTGAAGGATCTGTTCACCTATATCCCCAGGAGAGAGGGGCATGAATACTTTAGTGAATGTTTGCACAAATATTCCTCTTTACCTAAGGATAGAATTTCACTTATTTTAGAACTCATGGAGGTAATTTTAGATTCTAATTATATCCATTTTCAAGGGGAATTTTACCAACAGGTTAGTGGTATAGCTATGGGTGCTGCCTGTGCTCCCATTTATGCCAATTTGGTTTTGCTTGAATGGGAAAACAGGTACTTTCCCTCTTCTTATTTCAACCATGTTAGGTTATACCTGAGATTTTTGGATCATATTTTTGTGTTATGGAATGGAACTAAGGAAGAGCTGCATAAATTTATGGAATATTTGAATTCATGTACTACTTTTCTTTACAAACACATATAATGATATTTTTATTCATTATTTGTATGTCACCATTACCAAGACCATTAATGGCTTTAAATCTAACATTTATAGAAAGAATACTTGGTGCAACAGTTATTTACATTTTGGTAGTCACCACCCGATTGCACAAAAGAAGAGTATTAAGGGTCAAGCAGTTAGGATAGCTAGGATGACCTCTGACCATTAAGATCTGGAAGAACTACCTTTTTAGGTAAATGTTTTATTGAGAGAGAATATCCTATAGAGATGGTTATGGAAATTTTAGACGAAATGCTTAATGGATGGGGTATTAAATATAAGGCCCTATTAGGTCATTCTTTTAAAAACACAAATGACCTGTTAAAGGACAGAAGAAAATACAATACTGTATGTGTTACTTAATTTAGTATTTTTCTGAGTTATTTTCAAACACAATAAGTACTAATTGGAATTTGATGAAAACTAGTGAAGAAATACACAACCTAGTGGTTGAACAACTTATATTCACATATAAGGTAGGAATGAATTTCAAAAGGACTTTTGAACGTGGAGTAAGGGAAACATTGCAATACAAAGCTACTGTACCCTGTGGAACTTGTAGTATATGTCTTTATATTTATGGTGAGGCAACTGTTGTATTAAACAACGGCCTGAATAGTTTTGTCAGATTTTGTAAAGGAAATTTTAAGACAAAAATGCTTGTCTATATGGCTATATGCACTAAATGTAATGCATACTATATTGGAAAAACTGAAAGAACATTTAAGGACCGTATCTACGAACATTTATACGATATTAGGACACACAAGGTAACAAGTACTTTATATAAACATAGTATTTCTTGATGTTCATCGTGTTTCACTGTTGCAGTCATGACTGTAGGGTTCTCCCCTGCTGGCAGGCAGCCCTCGGTCGGCCAGAATCCCAAAGTCTGGGTCCGGCGTCGGCTGTTCAACCGTGCTCCCTGACAGAGCGCTAGAAGTACAAAGCTGACAGCCGACGCCATCTTCTCCAGTCTTTCTTGCCGTGCGGTGATAGCAGTTCGCAAGTGCCGGTCGGCTGACTCCTGACTAATTTTTCTGATATACTTTGGTCCGAAGACTTTCTTCTCCACTCAAAGCTAAGTACCCCGTTGGGGAAACTTTTTTCTTGCTCCACTCCGATGTCAGAAAAAGTTAATAATTGTATTTCATGTGGGAAGCAAATACCTCATAAGGATTTTCATTCTTACTGTATTCCTTGCTTAGGCCCTGACCACGACGTAGCTAGTTGTTGGTTTTGTGCTAGATTCATTCATTGTACAATTAAGCGAAGGTACGATTTTGCTTTTCATTACTTCGGTAGGCGCTTTAACTACAAAATGTCGTCTGATACGGTCCCGGCTACCAGAGTTCACAAACGTTGCAAGGATAAAGACAAGCCTCCGAGATCCAAATCTGATGATAGCGCACAAGTGGAGCCAGCTTCAGGTTCGGCCGTCGTCAGTGAGGCGCTTTTGCAGCCCCTGTCGGCCATTTCAGAACCGACAGCCGAAACGGACTCTCATGAGGAGCCAACCAGGCTTTAAATATTTCTGTTGCAGGACCTTCGGACAATGCTCCTTCGGATGGGTCCGGAGCCGCTGTGCAGGTACCGGCTTCCGAAGGGGTTTTCAGGCCTACTCATCTACTAATAAAGGCAAAGACAAAGGCAAGGACTCCTAAATCAAAGACTTCAACACAGGCCTCTTCTGAACCGGCTCCCAAGTCACAGAAACAGTTACTCAAGATGGCGGAGGACTTACTATGATTAGGGGTTCACATCCCCCTCCAGACAAAAGGCCAAGGCAGGATGTTTATTATGATTCCTCTGATCAGGCTTATGTTTCCTCAGTTTTTTCTTCTGATCAGGATTATTCTTTCCCTCCTTATGAGAATTCTGATGCCGAAGAATCCATTCCTTCAGCTTCTCCCCCTGAGGATTTGTCTTTTGGGATACTTTGCATGAAATGAGGGAACATTTCCACTGGGAAGGACAGGAGTATTCGGAATCCAAGAAAAGACTGAGGGATTTTCTTCTTCCCCAACATAGACCCCTGGCTATTCCTCCTGTTTTGGATATTGTGGATGATGCCTTTTCGGAGGCTAACTTAACCCCTGACTCTTTACTCCTCCTCCTGTTAAGCCTGATAGATATTACAGGGTTCCTGATCAAATCCGTTTTTATACAAGAACCCTTCTGCTTACCCTGAAATCATTTCTCAGGGTCCTAAGGGAGTTAAGGCCGCTTCTGCCAAAAATCCCTTTCCTACTGAAAAGGATTCTCGATCCTTAGAAAGATGGGGCAAAAAGGTGTACACTTCTGCTACTTTCTCCATTAGGGCTCTAAACAGTCCGTTTCATATGCTTAAATACCAGCAATTTCTCTTGTCTGTCTTAAAACAAAAACTTCCATTTCTGCCTGTGCAGATGATAAGGAATTACATGACTTATTGCATGCCACTGAACAGGTTGGGAAGCATGGTTTACACTGTGGTTTTGATGCCTTGGAGGCTTCTTGTCGGGCTGCGGCCTCTGGCACAGTCGTTAGAAGGCATGCATGGCTAAAGGAACAAAATCTACCTGAACAAGTAAAGGCTAAGTTATTGGATGCTCCTGTTCAGCATAATGTTTTGTTTGGATCAAAAGCTGAAGAGGTGATTAAAAAGATGGAGGATAAGGCGAAATCCATGCAAACAGATAAAGATTTCTTACAAGTACAGCCACCTAGATTTAGCAGGAATTGGCCTTCAAAAAAATTGGTCCTTTCCCACTTCAGACAGGCCTCAGGGGGGGGGGGGTAGATATTAGACGCCCCAGAGGGAGGCCTCAAACACAAGCTGCTTATAGACCAAGACAGTGGACTGCTTCCACCCCCTAGGGGAGGAGAGGACAGGTCACAATCTCAAAGGAAACAAACTCAATGACTCCCTCTATTGGGCTACAGGAACTTCTTGCCTGGAAGCCCCTCTCGGAGGCAGACTCTCTTTTTTATCAAAATTGGACTCAAATAACCCAAGACAAATGGGTTTTGGATGTGGTTTTAAGAGGCTACAGATTCCATTTTAATACCTTGCCAAGGCCAAGCGGATGGCCAGACCTTCCAAAACATCAATGGACGGAGGCCTTAAACCAGGTGGAAGCTCTTTTGGCTATGAATGCCATAGAACTGGTTCTTCTTTCAGAGATGGGAAAAGGTTTTTACTCCAGGCTCTTTCTAGTCCCAAGGAAGCAAAACTCATGGAGACCCATTCTAGATCTGTCGGTCTTGAACACCTTTCTAAAGATTCCAAAATTCAAGATGCTTACTCTACAGCAGCTACTTCCAATGCTGTCCAAAGATGCATGGATGGTAACTTTGGATTTAAAGGAGGCATATTTACACATTCCCATCAGGCAGGATTGCAGAAAATACCTCTGGTTCAAGGCCGGATCGAGGCACTTTCAATTCTCTGCGCTGCCCTTTGGATTATCTACTGCGCCCAGGGTCTTCACCAAATGCCTGGCTCCAGTAGTATCTTACTGCAGACTCAAGGGAATTCAAATTTACCCTTATCTGGACAATTGTCTAATTCAGGCAGACAGCAAGGATGTCTTTCTCCAGCATCTAGAATTTGTACAGAGCCGCCTCAAGTTCCTGGGATTCTCTGTAAACATAAAAAAGTCAAATTTGACACCATCACAGCAGATGACTTTTCTGGGTGCACTTCTAAACACCACAACCCAGATGGCATTTCTGACATCCGAAAAGCAATTACAGCTGGCTTCAACTTTCAGAACCTTGGCAACTCTAACTCAACTATCTGCAAGGAACTTCCTGCAGGCTTTGGGTTGCATGGCCTCCTGCATCCTTCTCGTACCATATGCAAGACTACACATGAGGAAAATACAGTGGTACCTAAAAAGTGTATGGTCTCAGCATTGCCACAGTTTAGACATACTGATCTCCGTCCTTCCTTGCCTTCAAAAGGAATTTCTTTGATGGTCCAGGGCATGTGCTCTAAACAAAGGGAAACCCTTCCGTCTGCCTCCTGCCAATCAGATTCTAACCATGGACGCCTCAGATTTTGCTTGGGGGAGCCCATTTTCAGGGCAATTGTTTGCAGGGCCTTTGGACAAAGGATCAGAAGCACCTGCATATCAATTTAAAGGAAATGTTAGCCATTCAGAAAGCTCTATTGGCCTTCAGGAATCTTTTACAACCAGGACAACTGCTAATACGGACAGACAACACCACAGTTATGTGGTACATAAACAAGCAAGGGGGATCTCTTTCCTACCCCCTTTGCAGACTAGCCATGGATCTATGGAACACAGCTCTAGCTTGCAATCTGGATCTTCAAGTTCAGTTTCTACCAGGGAAACAAAACTTCCTGGCAGACAGTCTGAGCAGAAACCTTTCGGATCCACACGAGTAGATGCTGAACACCAAAATATTCAGGATGATAACAGCAGTCTGGGGATGTCCTCACATAGACTTCTTTGCATCCCATCTCAATCATCAGCTACAGAATTTTTGCACCAGGACTTTCCACAGAGAAGCTTCTAAAGTGGACGCCCTGTCATTCAGTTGGAGGAACCTCTTGGGATATGCCTTTCTTCTTCTTCCTCTTCTTCCACGGGTTTTATTGAAGATAAAACAGGACAAACCCAAGATGATAATCTTGCTGGCTCCAAATTGGCCTCGGCAGTTTTGATATCCAACTCTAAAAAACCTATGCCTGGAGCCCCCTTGGGTTTTACCTCAGTCTTCGAACCTTCTGTCCCAACATCAGGATCAGGTTCTACACTCTCATGTCAGAACTCTCAGCCTGGCGGCCTGGTTAATCCAGAGCCTTTGATTTCTTCTTTACTGCCCAAGCAGGTTTTGGATGTCATTTTAGAAGCCAGACGTCCTAGCACTAGAAAATCTTATACAGGAAAATGGAAAAGATTTTGTTCCTGGTTGCAGGCTCAGGATTCTGATCCTCTTCTTCCTAACATTACTTTAATTTTACTTTACTTGACAGATCTCTTACATAAGGGTCTCTCTTTCTCTTCCATTAAGATGCATGCTTCTGCTATTTCTGCTCATTATAATACAGACCCTCCCATCTTTTCCCACCAGCTCATGAGACAGTTTCTCAGAGGAGCTAAGAACTTAAGACCTCCTAGATCTCCTCCCATTCCTGCATGGGATCTCAACTATGTTTTGGAAAAACTAACCTTGCCTCCTTTTGAGTCTGCTGCCTCTTCTGACATCGTTTTTATCTTGGAAGACAGCTGTCCTGTTAGCCCTGACCTCTGCCAGGAGAGTTTCAGAGTTACAAGCTCTTATGGCTGTGGAACCTTATATTATTTTTCATCAAGACAGGGTATCTTTGAGGACTAATCCTACATTCATGCCTAAGGTGGTTTCCAAAGTGGCTTTAAATCAAACTATCCACTTGCCAACCTTTTTCCCCACTCCTCAAAATAAAGGGGAAAGGATCTTGCATTCCTTGGATGTACACAGACAACTACGTTTTTACCTGAACAGAACCAAGGATATCAGAAAATCAGAACAATTGTTTCTTATGCTTCAAGTTCCCAAGGTAAAGCCATTTCAAAACAGACCATTTCTAAATGGATTGCTCATGGAATCAGATTTTGTTATTCTCACCATGGAAAGCAAATCCCAGGGAGTATACCGAGTCATTCCACCAGAGCTGCTGCCACTTCTGCGGCCTTCCTCAGGGGATTTCCTACCAAGGACATTTTGAAAGCTGCAACTTGGAGTTCAGTGCATACTTTTTCTAAGCACTACAGTCTACCTCTCTACTCTAAGTCTAGGGCAGGCTTTGCCTCTGCAGTCTTGCAGGGCCTTTTAGCCGCTCCTTCCTCTTTATAACCACCTCCCTTTCTGTCAGCTTTGGGATTCTACCTTACAGTCATGACTGCAACTGTGAAACACGATGAACATAGTACAGTTGTGTACACCTACCATAAATGTAGATGTTAGTGTCTTCACTGTTGCAGTCTGGGTTTCCCTCCCTCCCTCCTGTCCCTCTTATTTTTACTTTTGTGTATTTCCTTTTTTCACTGTTCTTCTGAGGTGTATTTGCAAAGGTTATGGGACCTTTTTCATTTTGGGACTCCTGACATCTGGGGCAAAAAAAACTGGAGAAGATGGCGTTGGCTGTCAGCTTTTTACTCCTTGCGCTCTGACGTCAGGACGCCGGACCCAGACTTTGGGATTCTGGCCGACCGAGGGCTGCCTGTCGGCAGGGGAGAACCCTATAGTCATGACTGCAACAGTGAAGACACTCTAACATCTGCATTTATGGTAGGTGTACACAACTGTACTTTCCTCTTTTGTAGGATTTATGTTTGTTATTATTGATATAATTAAAGAACACCCATTATGGGGAGGGGGTGATTCTAAAAATGCTTTATTATATAGAGAACTGATATGGCAGCTTATGTTCAAATCTAATATTTCACCAGGTCCCGGTGACTATATTAGTATAAAATCTGTATTGTACAAAAAAGCTGAAAGTCTGTAATCTTTTAAGAAAACAGTATTTTAAATATGGTTTACCAATCGGTAAAGTGACGTGGGTATGTTATACTAAATGATTTTTATTTAACTATGTAACATACTATAATAGGACCCTAGAAACTGATGGTGTTATGTTACTTGAAATTTTAAAATTTTTAAATTTTAATTAATTGATTGTGTTGATTGACATTAAGTATATAAAGTTGTTTGTAGTACCAGTGCTTTTATCTGATGAAGTCTTACCATTAGACGAAAGCGCTCATCTGTGATTTGTGGAATTTTGTGGAAACATAAAGGAATTTGTACCTACGTTTGTGGCCTGGACTTTATTTCTATTTTTATTGGTTTTGTTTATACCTTATTGTGTGTGTCTGTCTATGTATTTTCCCATGGGAAATGTTTTGGATTTGCTACCTGAAATAATCGGACGAAACGGGGGATCTTGTATAGCCTGATGTATTTTGGGAATACCCAGAATAGTTGCTAACCTTGGGTACTTAACTTTCAAAAAATTGTAAGTCTCCCTATTAATCTTACCATCAATGTCGAATTCCACTATATAGGAATCTATGCAGCGATGAGCAATATTAACTTCATTGATGGAAACAATTTATAATTCCCTGTATGGTATAAAATAAAAAAATGTTTAAAATATTTTATGCTGTCATATATAATTATACCCCCCCCCTTGTCCTGTTTCATCACTCTGAATTTTCCTGTAAGGCCTTAAGTGTCTTTCTTTTGACTTCTGATAAATTACTAATGTTTACATTGTTAGTAGTTTTAGGTACTTGATAAATTTCTCTAGTCACTATTTTCTCATACAAATCCTCCTTGGGATGGCTTGGTGGTATAAAAGTACTTTTGGCTTTGAGACTGTTAACTTCGTTTCTTACCATGGAATATTCAATATTGGTTTTATTATTGAAAAAAACTCCTAAGTTAATCTTCCTAATAAATTTCTTTAGTTCACATTAACAATCAGTAGTATCAAAATGAGAATTAGGAATATATTTCATACCTTTGGAGAGCAACTCAAAATGTGTCTTGTGTAACTCTAAGCTTGAGAAATTGTAAATGTTGAAATTTTTAAGTGTACATATCAACTTTGGCTATATCATGACAAACAGAATCGGTTTCAGTTAGTTTCTCTTTCCCCACTGTTTCTTCCACCCCCCACTGTCTCTGCCTGGGTCTCCATGGTGACTGATGATCCTGTTGGTGGGTATTACTGTATGGTTGCCCCTCTCTGAAATCCACCCTCTGAAAATGGGATTCATGAATATTTTGGTTCCTATCATTAACATTATCTGTTTCATACTGATGTTCAAAAGTCTTGGTATATATACTACTGTTTTCCTTGTCTGTGTGCCAATCATAAACTATACCCTTATTATATTGTTCACAACCTCTTACAATTATTTCTGCTTTCTAACACAAATATTCTCCACCCATTTCTGTGCCAGATTATATTGTTTTTTGTATAACCTTTCCCAGTGAGAGAATGGTAAGTCATAGTAATCTTGGTATTTAAACCCTCAGTCTCCTGTATTAACTGACATAACCTTTCGTCATTGTACTTAAAATTAAAATTAAAACCGCATTGGTTAAAAAATGCATTAAACTCAGTTACACTTTTATCAGTAATGGCAATACCCATAGGAACAATTTTCATATAGGCAGGACAGTGGGGGTGGAAGAAACAGTGGGCAGAGAGAAACTAACTGAAACTGATTCTGTATGTCATGATATAGCCAAAGTTGATATGTACACGTTTTTAAAAATTTCAACATTTATATTTTTTTAAGCATAGAGATACATAAGACACACTTTGAGTTGTTGTCCAAAGGTGTGAAATATATTCCTAATTCTCATTTTGATATGGTTGATTGTTTATGTGAACTAAAGAAATGTATTAGGAAGATTAACTTAAGGTTTTCTTCAATGATAAAACCAATATTGAATATTCCTTGGTAAGAAACGAAGTTAACCGTCTCAAAGCCAAAAGTACTTATATACCACCAAGCCATCTCAAGGTGGATTTGTATGAGAAAAATAGTGACTAGAGAAATTTATCAAGTATGTAAAACTACTAATAACAATGTAAACATTAGTAATTTATCAGAAGTCGAAAGAAAGACACTTAAGGCCTTACAGGAAAATTCAAACAGAGTAATTAAACCGGACAAGGGGGGTGGTATAGTTATATATGACAGCATAAAATATTCTAAAAAAATTTGATATTTTATACCATACAGGGAATTATGAAAATGTTTCCATCAATGAAGTTAATATTGCTAATAGCTGCATAGATTCCTATATCGAGGAATTCTACATTGATGGTAGGATTAATAGGGAGACTTACTTTTTTTTGAAAGTTAAGTACCCAAGATTAGCAACTATAGTGGGTATTCCCAAAATACATAAGGATATACAAGATCCCCCGTTTCGTCCGATTTCAGGCAGCAAATCCAAAACCTTTCCTATGGGAAAATACATAGACAACTAAAACATATTTATAGTAATATATCTCATATGGTTAAAGACTTATGGGAATTTTTGGGAATGTTTCCTACAAGTATAAGTAAAGAAGGCCTGATATTTGTCACTATAGATGTTGTTGATCTTTTTTCAAGTATACCAAAGCAAGCTGGACTGGAGGCCTTTTGTAATAGTATCACAAAATTTACAAATCTCACCTGGGAAGAGACCAGTCTTATTATGGAATTAATGGCTATTGTATTAGATAACAATTTCATATTTTTTGAAGGGGAGTATTTCAAGCAAACCAGGGGGGGTAGCTATGGGTGCAGCTTGTTCACCCATCTATGCCTACCTGGTTATGCTTGATTGGGAACTCTCCACTCTTTTTCCTTGTGAACATTTTAAGAGTGTTAAACATTATTCCAGGTTTTTGGATGATATGTATGTGTTATGGGATGATAGTGTAGAAAAATTACACGTTTTTGCATTTTTTAAATACTACCAGTGAATATCTTAAATTTACTTGTACGCATAGTACTGAACGTATAACGTATCTTGATACTTGTGTTTATAAGCAAGATGCAACCTTTCATTCCAAAATATATAGGAAACATACATTTACCAATGACTACTTGGAATATAGTAGTAGTCATCCAATGAATATGAAACACAGTATATACAAAGGACAAATTATTAGAGCTGCTCGTATGACATCTGATGTCAAAGTATTGACAGAGGAAATTTAAGTTTATTACTAATTTGAGAGAGGTTATCCACCAAATGTTTTGTCTACCATTGGTCACCAAGTTATACAAGAAAGGGACAATAAATACCAATCATTATTGGGAAAAGTTTTCGAAACCAGACACCGGATTGAAGTAGGAAATAAAGATGGAAATAAAACTAATGGTCATCAAAGGTCATTAATATTATTATATAGTCCAGTGGTAGACAAGATAATTAATATAATAAAGTTTTGGTACTTGATTTCCCAGGATTCCAAATTAATACAAATAATGGCGATCAAACCCAGAATTATTTACAAAATGGGAAGAAATTTAAAGAATTTATTGGTCCTCAGGAGAGCAAATACGGATAGGAGGCTGGACGATTTATCCCATACATTCAAATGTGGTACTTGCAATCAATGCAAGTATATATTGGAAGATAAAAAAAATTGATAATTCAAAATGAAACCCACACTATAATTAAATTTAAATATGGGAATTGTAGAACGAAGATGTTAATTTATTTAGCGAAATGCTGTGTGTGTGCCTGTTTCTATATAGAAAAAACTGAGCATTGTTTCAGACAACGCATATATGTTCATATTTATTGTATTCGGAAGAAAGATTTAACTAATACATTATATAGGCATGTAAGTATTACAGATGACAGACACAAGTTCAAGTTTGCCATTTTGGAAACCATTGTGGTTGATCCCATTGGTGGTGATTATAAATCTTTTTTAAGTTTTAAAGAGGTTTGGTGGCAACTTTTTTTAGATGCCACCACCTATCCTGGACTCCATGATTACATTTCCTGCAAATCAATTTTAGAGAATTGTATATAATGTTGTTTTTATTTTTATTTTATTCTTCATATATAGTATTTTTATATATATATATATATATATATATATATATATATATATATATATATATATATTTTCTGTTTTTTTTTTAGGTAGTTAAGTCAGTTGGTTGAATATAGTTCGTGTCATGATTTTCGTCATTGTATCATAGGCATTGGTATCATTAATATCTAATTGGTAGGAATAACAACCTTGTATATTATTATTCAGTTTTCATTTCTTCATTAGTTTGATAAGTCATATATATTCATATTTAGTGGAGGGATCCATATTTTATTTTATTTTATTTGATATACTAAATTCCACTTTATTTGATATGGTGGTTGCGCTATTTTATTTGATATGGTGGTTGCATTATTGACAAAGAATATTTATTCGATAGATGGATTGTTATATACACCTATCATATATTTTTTTTAGCAGTGGGTTACTTTTATATGTATTTGCATTCATTTTGATGTGTTAAATTCATATATTCGCATCCATAGGTGATGGATGTGGTGTTAAAAAAGTAAGCATGTAAACGTATGTTAGATACTGGTTTTAATGGAGGTGTTTTAGACACTAAAATAAGTTTTTTTTATAAATATAGACTATTGTAACAACAAACATTTGTGAATTAAATTGTTTTAATAGGTTTAACAGACCACAGCTTTAAGGGGCAGAACTTGTCATTTAGGATGCAATGTATCCATCAGTATCCGCTTCCTTTTGACGCCAAATTTAAAATAAAATGTTTGTATTATCATTTACAAAAGGTTCTGAAGAAGCCCACTATTTGAGTGGGTGAAAGCGCTTAACCTTGATTCTTATGATGTGGTTTTGAAGCAAGATTAGTTGTTCACTGCTCGTTTTTGAAATCAATACTTTTATAGTCATTTCTGTTGTGCTGTCATCTGTCAGAGTTTGTTCTGGTTAGCGGTGTATTTCAAGATCCAGGATCCATTGTTGAACTTTTTGATCTGAAGTAGGATATTCATTTGTCTGCAACCTGTGGGTTATGGATCCGATATCGGATCCGAACCGGCATAGTTTTCCAGCTATGGATCCAAGCTCTCAGCTCCTCCCCTCACCCATAATGCCCTGCTCTACCCTCATGACCTCAGATCTTGTTTGCCGCGCTGGTAACTAGATGTGGATTTCATAGCTCTCAGCTAAGTAGACTTTTCTTGTTAAAAAATAGAGAATTTTTTTCCTTTAACTTTTTTGTGTGAAAGTTGTAGGTTTCCTATTATTATTGACTGTTTTAGATTAATTTAATTTTCAGTAGTAATTTTATTCCCTCCTCGCTGTGCGTAGAGTGTGTGTGAGGCCTGTGTGCTTTTTTATTGTTTAAGTTACTTTTCTGTAACTTTAGGTTAGTTATAGACTATGGCTGATCAGCCTAAGTCCATATTTTCAAAATGCTCGAGTGTGGCCATAAGCTCTCACCGCTGATGGCCACACTCGGTGTGTTAGTGTCTTGGGGTTGAACACCTCACATCTGGTTGTACCATTTGTGCAGGGTTCAACCCCAGAACACTGAGGCGGAGGTCCAAGCTGGTCTTGGCGGGTCTTTTACCTTAGGACTCGGCTCCGACCTCCGCTCCTTCGGGACTCCTGCGGCTGCAGTTGTTCCCCTGTGGCACCCCCTCCTGCTCCTGGGACTCAAACTCCGCTTCAGGACAGGAGAGGGATGCTTCTAAGAAGGACCGGAGGAGAAGCACCTGGCGGCGGGCGAGACCTCTGTTTCGGCCCGCCAAGCGGCTTCTCCCGGCTCCTATGTCGGTCTCCTCCTTCTCGGCTCCGGTCACCTGTGTGCTTCTCACGGGTCCTGAGGAGGAGGAGCCGATCTCCGTCGAGGCTATCGAGGAGGCATTCCAGGCCTACCTCGGTAGCTTCGTCGAGATCTACCCATAACCTTTAGGATGCTGATCTGGACGGATGATGAGAAGGTTCATCCAGGCCCAGGTGCAGATGGAGTGCTCTTGCCTCCCCTCGGGGAGCTCAACACCCTTTTAAGCCTATTGCTCCTTCTCCGACCCGCTACCGGGTTCGGAGCAACTGAGCCAAGCAGCGGGCGGGGGAGGTCGGGCCGATGGTACTTGGTACCGGATCCGACCATGCCCTCAGTCGCGTCGGACCCGATCTCGGAGCCTGGATCCGAGCCGGATCCGGGGATCAGTGCTCCTTCGGCGCCGTCTGTGTCGGAGCGCACTGTCGCCGGATCCGAGTGCCGCCGCTCTGATCCACTCTTCGGATCGAGGGGAGCCGATTGTCGGATCCTTTGGTCGAGGTCGGCTCCCCTTCGCTTTTGATGTAGTGGAGAGGGCTCTGTTGAGGTCTCCGGACCCCGGCACTTGCCGCTCCGTCCAGCTCCCTCTGCACTGGGCCAGGCTTCCACCATCCGGCCCCTGGGACAGCCCGTTTCTGTGCCCCAAGTTGCTCCATGGAGCAAATTGCTGCGAGGACTCCTCTGACAGCCCCCAGAGGAGGCTCCTCAAGCATCGTCAAAAGGAGGCACATTGACTCCCTGAGTCTCTCACTGAAGACACGAAATTGGAGGAGGGGGAAGGCTCCCCACGGGCACCCCGAGGATGTCTCCTTGGAGACATCATGGAAATACTCGTATTAGGGGTGGTCTGCCCCAAGTCTTCCTCGGACGAGTCCGTGTTCTTGGAGGCATTCGAAGCGGGCCCGTCTACCTCTTGGGTGTCCCCCCCCTGCCGACACCCTGGTGGACCTTATTACCACCAGGGCGTGGAAGGAACGGACACCGTGGAGCCAATTCCCAAAGACCTGATAGAATCCATAGCCCGCCCTCCGCCAGGACCCTTTGGAGTAAGGGGCCTCCTGTAGATGCCTTGTTGTTGGCGGCGGCCACAAAGAGGAACTGGCGCAGGAGAGCCCCTCAGTCCACTCACCGAGCAAGGAGTCTGGGATGATGGACCGCTTGGGGAAGCGGATGTTCAGTTCGGCGAGCTTCACGGAAAGGGCTGAACTATTAACATGTTATTAGGATGCAGCGAGACCTTATTAAGGAGTACGCTGCATCCCCTGAGTCCATTTAGGAGGAGGACAGAGCTGCACTCCACCAAAATGGCCACTCTTAGGTCAGTCACAAATACTTCTATGCGGCTACTCTCCCATGCTACGGAGGGCGCTAGAGCTGCGGGACAGGACTGGTCACTAGGCGTCAGGCCTGGCTCCGCCACTGCGATTTTTCTGAGCCCTTCAAGGCGTCGTAACGCCCCTTTGATGGTTCTGCTCTGTTTGGCAAGACCGTTGAGACGTTGACCCAGGCGAAGGACGGAAGGCGCTGTCTGCCGTCGGAATCCGCTTCTCTGCACCCCAGAGGCCCTATTCTAGGAACCAAAAGGGTCAGAAGAAGATGTGGTTCGAAGTCGCAGCAGTCCCAGCCTGCTCCGGACAACCAGTCCTTCCGTGGCAGAGGAGGACAGGGAGGACGCCGCCCTAGAGGCAGAGGGCTCCCAGAAACTTCGGGTCCAGGAACCTTTCTCTGAGCGGCCCGCAGCAACCCTGAGGGTTGCCCGACTGCTCTACTCTGGAGGCAGTCGGGGGCGTTTCCCGGGCACCTAGCGGCATGGGAGTCCATAACATCGGACCGCTGGGTTCTCCAAATCATATCCAGGGGATATCGCATTCCTTTCCTTCACCTTCCAAAGATGAAGTCCCTCCCAGCCGTACCACCCGGTCAAAGGGAGGCCGCTTTGGCAGAAATTGGCCATCTGCTAGAGAAAAGAGCCATCCAGCCCGTTCCCCAGACCAGATCGGATCAGGGTTCTACTCCAGGTTCTTTTAGTGCCAAAAAGACGGGGGAACTAAGACCAATCCTAGACCTCTCTCTCTTGAACCTGGCAGTCCCCAAAGAAAAATTCCGAATGGTCACTCTACAATCTATTCTCCCCCTTCTGGGAGAAGACCACTGGATGTGCTCGATAGATCTCAAGGACGTACTACCACATCCTAATGGACAGGCGCTCAGGAGGTTTCTCCGCTTCCGGCTGGGAGCCAGTCACTACCAGTTCGGGTCCTTCCCTTTGGTCTCACCACAGCCCCAGGGTGTTTACCAAAGTACTAGCAGTGGTAGCGGCCCACCTGAGGCTTCAGGGGTGCAGGTCTTTCCCTACCTGGACGACTGGCTCCTTACCGCCCCAACAAGGCATCTACTTCTCTCGGCGAGACTCCTTTCTCCATCTTGCTCCATTTCTGGGCATCACAATAAATACAAACAAGTCCAACCTGGCACCCACTCAGCTCTTAGATTTCATAGGGGCCAGACTAGACACAAGGAGTTTACGAGCCTTCCTCACTGCGGACAGAGTTCTAAATCTGCAGCTCAGGTGCGGGCCATTCTCCATTCATGTTCTGTTCCAGCGGAGTTGGTCCTGCGGGCTCTCGGGTCCATGGCCGTCGATAGCACTTCTTCCTCTTGCCAGGCTCAATATGCGCATTCTACAGTGGACGCTCTTAGTACAGTGGTCATACCTTGCTCTCCCCATGCATCATCCCATAGCGATCAGCAAGGCTTGCAAGCGGTCCCTCTTGTGGTGGCTCCACTCCGCGGATCTCCACGAGGGTCGCCCATTTTGTGCTTCTCCCCGTCTCGCCACGGTGACCACGGACGCCTCCCGCCTCGGGTGGGGGCACTTTATGGGCAGGACAGTCAAGGCACGTGGAATGATTCAGAGACCTTTCTGCATATCAATGTTCTAGAGATGAGAGCAGTGCTCTTAGCGTTGCTAGCACTTCAGGACTTTCTTCCCTTGGGAACAATTGCGATTCAATCGGACAATATGTCTGTTGTCTGGTACATCAACAAGCAAGGGGAACAAGGTCTTACCCTCTTTGTCGAGAGGCCATGAGAGTTTGGGAATGGGCAATCTCCACCAATCGCTTTCTCATAGCAACGCACATTCCGGTCGGTCCAACATCCTAGCGGACAAGCTCAGTCGCACCATTCTGACCCTTACGAGTGGTCTCTCAATTGTCAAGTAGCGAACGCATATTCGCACGTGGGGAACCCTTCATGCGATCTTTTGCTTCTCCCTCAAACACCAAGTGCGACAGTTTTTTAGCTCTAATACCTCCTCCCGGAGGTACCCCAAGAGACGCTCTGGTGCATGCTTGGCCACCCGGTCTTCTGTATGCCTATCCACCCTTGCCTCTGATGCTGCAAGTTCTTCAGAAAGCCTCGG